>NC_060179.1:53364945-53592445 GCF_021184085.1 Oncorhynchus gorbuscha
AGGCAGACAGGACAGCCAGGCTTAGCAGGGCTGACGTAGCTGCTCGGAATGAGGGTTGAGGTGATGCCCGAGCATAATGGATGCTCCCACGCGCATAAGGACAGCAGGAGAGGGGACTGACGCCAGCATGGGGACATTAGTTCCAGGAGCCCAGCACACTGTCACTTCTCTGTCTTAACACTCCACTGGCTCCTGAAGTGAATGAGCATCAAGTCCTCCGGCCTCCGTGTGTGTGTGTGACTCTACTGGTAAGTCCCCACAAGAATAGCGAACAAACAAACATTTGACCAACTGGGGACATTTGTTACAGTTTCGTCCCCACAAGATAAAATACTATATCTAGGGGGGTGGGGTTAGGGATAAGGTTAGAAGTTGTGTTAGGGTTAGAATGAGGTTTAGGAGCTAGGGTTAAGGTTAGGGAAAATAGGATCTTGAAGGGGACTGAATTGTGTGTCCCCACAAGGTTAGTTATACAAGACTCTGTGTGTGTGTGTGTGTGTGTGTGTGTGTGTGTGTGTGTGTGTGTGTGTGTGTGTGTGTGTGTGTGTGTGTGTGTGTGTGTGTGTGTGTGTGTGTGTGTGTGTGTGTGTGTGTGTGTGTGTGTGTGTGTGTGTGTGTGTGTGTAAGGAAGTGCTATGTCTTATGCTAATGACCAGCTTGCTGCTATTACATTGCTGTAACTGAGACAACGTATTTTCACAGTGAAACATGTTAGGTCCCATACAGGATAGCTTTCACACAGCGCACACACCAAATCTCCTTTGTTAGCTGAACATTGTGTGACGGCGGGATTCTAGAGTGACGGACGGCCCAGCTGAGCCAATGCAGGAAGACTACCTCCAGCCTGAACCAATCCGAAGAACCGATCTTCTAGAATCAACCTACTTTCTGTTCTGTATAAATTGTGTGTGTAACGGTTAACTCGCTCTCTTTTCCTGCTGGTCTGATGGGCTAACGGAAGGGCCGTAATTACGCTGTACCAGATATCTTCACTCTGAATAAACTGTCACTTGTCGTACAATTTTACCACCTTGTCTGAATCGATCCTTAACCGGCTCACCCTTCTACATATCCTATTATCAACATGTGTCTGTTTCTGGCATGCGTCAAAATCACCATTGGCCAGCAGATGGTCGTGTGAATGATGTTGGGTGGATAGCCTTTGCCACACACCGATGTAATAATGAAAAACCTAATCAAATACCTCAGCCTTGCTCTCACACAAGGCAGCATGGTTCAAAGTTATTTAAAAAGGGCAGCGACTGTATTATGACAGCAGGCTTCCTGCACTGTCTGCTGGAGCGAGGCAGGCAATCAAATAGCTCCGGCTGAATTAGTCATGCCTCCGGGCCGGTGCTCTAACTAACACGCAGTCCCACACACTCCTCTCTCTCTCAGTCCCTAGCGAAGCAGCACTCCTCCCTCAGTCCCTAGCAAAGCAGCACTCCTCCCTCAGTCCCTAGCGAAGCAGCACTCCTCCCTCAGTCCCTAGCGAAGCAGCACTCCTCCCTCAGTCCCTAGCGAAGCAGCACTCCTCCCTCAGTCCCTAGCGAAGCAGCACTCCTCCCTCAGTCCCTAGCGAAGCAGCACTCCTCCCTCAGTCCCTAGCGAAGCAGCACTCCTCCCTCAGTCCCTAGCGAAGCAGCACTCCTCCCTCAGTCCCTAGCGAAGCAGCACTCCTCCCTCAGTCCCTAGCGAAGCAGCACTCCTCCCTCAGTCCCTAGCGAAGCAGCACTCCTCCCTCAGTCCCTAGCGAAGCAGCACTCCTCCCTCAGTCCCTAGCGAAGCAGCACTCCTCCCTCAGTCCCTAGCGAAGCAGCACTCCTCCCTCAGTCCCTAGCGAAGCAGCACTCCTCCCTCAGTCCCTAGCGAAGCAGCACTCCTCCCTCAGTCCCTAGCGAAGCAGCACTCCTCCCTCAGTCCCTAGCGAAGCAGCACTCCTCCCTCAGTCCCTAGCGAAGCAGCACTCCTCCCTCAGTCCCTAGCGAAGCAGCACTCCTCCCTCAGTCCCTAGCGAAGCAGCACTCCTCCCTCAGTCCCTAGCGAAGCAGCACTCCTCCCTCAGTCCCTAGCGAAGCAGCACTCCTCCCTCAGTCCCTAGCGAAGCAGCACTCCTCCCTCAGTCCCTAGCGAAGCAGCACTCCTCCCTCAGTCCCTAGCGAAGCAGCACTCCCCTCTCAGTCCCTAGCGAAGCAGCACTCCCCTCTCAGTCCCTAGCGAAGCAGCACTCCTCTCTCTCAGTCCCTAGCGAAGCAGCACTCCTCTCTCTCAGTCCCTAGCGAAGCAGCACTGCTTTCTCAGTCCTCTTTAAAATAGAGTAGCACAGGAGGCCTTCATTTTTCAAAGCTAATCTGAAGAAACCGCGGCGAGTGAGCGGGGCCTGATCATGTCACAATCGCAGACCAAATTAAAGTGATTTGACTTTAATCATACCCCTGCAGATAGTCAAAATACATTTAATTTCCTTCAGGAAGGCAATTCCCTCAGCGTGACGGGGAGCTGCAGACGCGACAGTTTTAGAGCTGGGCAGCGACGGCGTGGTTCTGTGTTAGTGCATTAGCACCTCTCCGCGACAGCAGGAGGCCTGCGGCTCCAACACTAACCAGGGGAACTGGCTGCCTATCTGCCTGCCTGTCTGTTAGCTAGCATCCCACATCTCTACAGTCTCTCTCACATTCTATTCTCCATCTCTCCTTTCTCTCACCCCATCGCCCCCCTCCCTCTCTCGCTCGCTTATGTTCACTCCCTCTTTCCCAAAGTCTCCCCTTCGTCTCTCTAACACACACTTGTTAGCTGCCCCTCTCCCCCATCTCCATCTGGTTCATTCCCTCAATTTCTCTATAATGAGATCACTGCTATCTTCAAAGTCTGTTTCCGTAAATGTGGTTGGAGGCAGGCAGAGGACAAAATTGTGCCCCATACCGCATGACCGTGCACCTCCCAAATGTTGTAACAATGCGGAGGGCTCTGTATATTTCCAGGTTGACATGATTGGTTGATGGTAGGTGGGGGCGGGAGGTCCAGTATAAGCACAAACGCACTTCCTTGACAACAGCTCTGCGAAGCGCAATAAGTAGAAATGCCTTGACTTCTGCAGAGGCCGTAATCGCAGTAAATACTCTACGGCCACCGCAGGCGTCGGATTGACGATGCAGCGCCTTTTAGGGTGGTGACACATTTTGTGGAAAACTACCCTTGACAGTTCCAAGTTCAGACCGCAGGGAAATTAACTCCACTTGATGTTCCTTAATAGTGAAGGAATCTCCTATATTGGATTTATTTCTGTTTAATTTTCTGAATTAAGTTTTGTCGCTTTCAACCACTGCCTCCGGTGTCAGTACAGCATTTCCAATAAATAGAAACTAATAACATTGCTCATCTTCCCGACACATTTACTAACAGTAATAGCCTATTGTGTGTGGATACACTTGCTGATCAATGCTACCCTCTAGCTTGATTCTTCTGCACTGCACAGAGACAGCATAATTTAAAAGCCTTCTGTTCAGAGTGCAGCCGTTGCAGTACTTACAGTCTCCTGTAGAGGTCGCTCAAGTACCACTTTCAACGTAGGCTACCAAACAATATGCACCAGTGTGCTTATGGCTCTGATTATTAGCTGCGGGTCAGATATGAAAAGACTATGAGATCCCAATACATGACATGATTATAGGCTAATGTTTTTAGATTATATGGGGTCACACAACTCCTTGACTCAAATGATTACAACTTGCGGACAACGTCACATTAATATGTCTGTGCAGTCCAAAGGTGTGCTTCCTGGAAAATCCCCACATTATCAGACTAAATACAGCCTAACCCGGATCACAGTAAGAGGCGGATTAGCTGCGTTGGGGGGAAAAAAAACACAGTATTGAGAAAAAGGAAAGAGGCAAAGAGCTGTGAACTAAGAACCCAAAACAGCTTTTAGGGGGTGCTGGCCCGTAAAGGAGTTCATTTCCAACAGAGAAACAAAAGCAAAAGGAGCTAAACCAGGTCTTTGACATGACCAAGCGAAAACAAATGCCTGGAAATGAGAGCTGCAATGTGTATTGGAGCTTGTCTTCCAACATTGCCCTAACCAAGGAGAGGTGATTCAGCACTTTTCAGAGAAGTGCTTTGTGTCCTGAACTTGGGTGGTTTCAGAGATGGGACCCACTGTCTGAGTCACTGACTTATTATGAGCCTCCAGGAATACAAAAAAAATGTACTTTTTGTCCCCATATTTTCCTCCATATAAAAAGGGAGTTCCTCTGTTATCGATGAGAGGAGAAGGGTATAACAAGCTGCTCCTGTAGGCCACGTCACACAGTAATAACTACACTGTCATCCTTCCGCTTGCCTCTGGTACTGAGGCTGCGTCCTCCTCTCTGGCCAAGTGATAGGCTGCTGTGAATCAGCAGGGAAAATCACATGGGGCAACAGCCAATGAGTTCCCTCAAGGAAAGATCATTGAACGGATTCTTTGGCTGGAACCCAGGCAATTGGGTTCTTACATTCGGGAGGCAGAACAAGGCCCTGACCCCTTCCTTCCTTCATGACTGATCTGACACTCCGATATTGGTGAAAGCAATAGGCTGGAGACCATGCGATCACTTTCAGATCAGTGATGAGGAAGGAAGTGTGTATTTTAAAAGCATTCAATCAGATTAGAGGAAACTAGACAACTACGTAGCTGTGCTGTACAGGAGCAGAGTGGCACAGCGCAAGGCAAAAGCCCTGCCTGCATACAGTACACTGGGCAGAGAAATAGCAGCACCATTGAAGACCTGTCTTGTAGCTCAATGTCCTGAGTATTGACGTCAGATTGGGGACAGTGAGATCCCGTGGGCAGGGAGCCCACACAGAAACAGTGCCTGGCAGTGAGCTCATTTAGGTCAAAGTCAGCAGGACAACCCTTGCCCCTCTAGAATACAAATCACCCTGGAAACTCTATAGAACGGAAGTACTTGCCAGCAGCGGGGAAAGTGAAACGCTGACTATTAATAAAGGTGTGTAAATTAAAAAGTTAAAGTTAAATGGGCAAAGGTTAAGCACATTATGACGGCCAGCGGGGATTAGACAATCAGTAAAACAGAAACACATATAATACTCGTTTTCCAACACACGCGCAGTGGGGATGAAAATCACTTTATTGGTCAATTTCGCACAAGGTCCAACCGAAATTTGACTTCGGCTATTAACCCACCCACACACATTACTAACAGTACTACTGAAGAGCGACGCCTACCATTCCAATGACGAATTAAATCTTCATCCATTCTGTTGAGATCTGTCAATTCCATAGAATGACATTCTTCATGGTCAACTCACTAGAAATGTTGAATACGTTGTATTCTTTCCAGACTTACCATGCTGTTGAGGTCTGAGTTGTAGCTCCCACAGGGCTGTGTGGTGGTCCCCAAGGGCTCCAGACCCTCCTCGTCCCACATGTAGGTCCCCCCCGAGCCGGAGTCTGAGGGAGACAGGTCGAGGGAAGAGCCGAGGGGGTAGTCTGCACCCCCGGACAGGGCCTGACTAGCACGCCGAGACAACGCCCCTAAGCCCCCTCTACCCCCTATAACAGAGAGGAGAAAGAAGAGGTTTTACTCACCTGCTACCTAATCACTGAGGGAGAACTGGTTCATTTGTTTTAGTTAGTATCGTATGTCATTTAGGGCCCATTTCCCAGACACAGATAAAGCCTGGAGTCCTGGATTAAAACGCATCGCCGATGGATGTTCTCCATTGATAGTGTTTTCTAGTCCAGGACTAGGCCTAATCTGTGTCTGGGAAACCGTCACTTAGACTTTAAAGTGAATTATTTGGATTAATGTGAAATTTTACCAGTCAGTCCCATTCCGGCCCAGTCTACACTGTCAGACAGGAAGCTGTTAAGGCCCGCGATGGAGGTGCCACCGTGACGGTGGATGAGGTCTGCGTTGTCATCATCTGCCAAGACAGAGTGTGATTGGTCGAGCCCTCCATCACGGGCAGGGAGCAGCAGAATGCCGTCTCCTCCGTTCCCCAGGTTGTCAAAGTCGTCCATGTACTCCTCGCTGGTATCGTTGCGCTCCAGGGAGGAGGTGGAGGAGAGGGACATGTCCTCCAGGCCTTCCCCCAGGGGACGGACCCCGCTGGGGGCCGCAGGCTCCTCTTGCAGGCTTTCCGTTACGCACTCTGGGGTGCTCCCTGGGCTGTCAGTGTAGCTGGATGGGTCTGGGGTGACAGGGGGAGTCTCCACCGAGTTCTTCCTCCCCTCGCTTTCCTCTGTGTTGCCCTGGACCTTCTCGGTGGAGGTGGCCAAGATGGGGCGAGGCTGCTTGATAAGTGAGGGCCGTGTGAACCTGTATCTGAGGGCCGAGGGCCTGGTGTTGCAGGAGGCTGAACTGGGGAGTAGGGAATTCCTCAGTGTGGTGGGGGGCAAGATGCAGCTAGCTGTTCCCACCACAGCCCTGCCTGCTGCTAGTCCATGTCCACCCTTACTGAGGTGTAGGCCGTTCCCTCGCCCCGCACTACTCAGCACAGGTGTCGGTCTGGTTAGGGGAGATGTCTTGACCAGTCGGGACTTGGCTAGAGGCCTGGGCAGCTCCTTGGCCAGCTCTGAGGCCCTGTTGAAGGAGTAGGAGCGGATGATGGGCGGCTGGGTGGGGGAGGGGATCCTCTTGACGTGGCTGAGGCTCCGGGAGCGCACCATGTTCTCCTCCGAGGCGGTCTCCAGGCTGTCGCTGGACTGGGAGTGGGACAGGCTGCTGGTCAGGTTGCTGTGGGGCGAACCACAGCTCTGGCCCCGCCTGAGGGAGCCATTCCCAGACCCAAACCGTCCATCACCACCTGTCTGGCCGCTGAGGCCCGCTTTTCCGTTGCAGAGACTCTGTCCAGACAATGCCTGTTTGGGGATGGCCCCGTGAGGCCCAGTTTTGGAGGGTATAGTTCTAGGGCTGTTGGAGGATACCACAGAAGCACACCCCCGTACCTTAGCTGTGGCAGGCATGGCGAATGGCTTCTTAATCTCCCGTACCGCCGCTGGTGAGGGCTGCGGTTGTCGGAGGTGATGCCCACCTCCAGTTCCACCCTCCTCCCCCGAGTCCACCCGCATCCGCATTGTCCCGTTCTGCCTGGTGGTGGCAGTGGGTAACCCTTTGCCCGTGGTGCTGGAGACGGGTTGGTGGCGGGTCCCATTGGTCAGTGGGGTGGTGGCAGCCACAGCCGCGGGGCGCGAACCAAACTTGGGCAGCCTGGAGACCATGGTGGGCACGTTGGGAACCGGATCTTCCATCAGCTGCCTGCTGGACCATGGGTGTGCTGGGCTGGCTTGAGCTGTAGAGAGACGGCGGACAGGAGAAGGACAGAGAGAGAGAGAGAGAAATGGGAGTGAGAAGCGAGAACAAGAGGAAAAGGAATGAGAAAGGGGAAGAGAGAACCAAAGCAGTGAGAACATGTCGTGATAAGATTAAAACACCCCCAAAACATGTTATTTCTAAACACAAATGGACATTTACATGGGTAGACGTGAAAGTAACTGTCCAGTGTTTCCAGATTGCTATGAAATATGACCTATAATTTCATTACAATATGAGTGAAATAGTTTTCCTTCCAAATTGTTTGTTGTGTGTCAAAAATATGCTTTTGTGTTGGAAAGATGTGAGTGTACCCAACAGAATGGTGTTGGCGTATAAATCAAATGTTATTTGTCACATGCGCCGAATACAACTGGTGTAGACCTTACAGTGAAATGCTTACTTACAAGCCCTTAACCAACAATGCCGAGTAAGAAAACGCTAAATAAAGTTACTTTTTTAACTTTTTAAAGTAAAAAAGTAACGAGGCCATATACAGGGGGTTCCAGTACAGAGTCAACGTGCGAGGTAGTCTAGGTGATTAAGGTCAAATGTACATGTAGGTAGAAGCAAAATGACTATGCATAGATAATAAACAGCACGTAGCAGCATCGTAAAAAAGGGGGTCAATGTAAGTAGTCCGGGTGGCCATCTGATTCATTGTTCAGCAGTCTTATGGCCTGGGGGTAGAAGCCTTTCGGACCTACTTGCAGCTTGCTGTCCGGTAGCAGAGAGAACAGTCTATGACTTGGGTGGCTGAACTCTTCTGAAAGTCATTAGGGCCATTCTGACACCGCCTGGTATAGAAGTCCTGGATGGCAGGAAGCTTTGCCCCAGTGATGTACTGGGCCGTATGCACTACTGGGGCTGTTTAGGAGACCATATTACCACCAGCCTGGCAGTCATGAACGCAGTAAAAATCTACATGACTGTCGAGTCATGGTAATCTCCTTTAACACACTCTGGTACGCAGGGCTCTATTGTCCCTCTAGCCACTCTGACATCAATGCATTCATGCAAATACAATGGAAAACTCACCACACTGCGATTGATCAATTTGAAGAAAGAAGTTCAACAATAGGTTGAACGAGTGGAAAACATGGTTGTGGGCTAACAACGAAATGGACAGCGCTTTCTAAGTGGATGATTCATTCAAAACACTCATATGCATATTAGAGCTCACGCATAAGCATAGGGCTATACATGAGCCCAAAAAACTCATTATTAAAATAATGATTGTGCCGTTGTAACATAGCCAACAGTATTTACACATGGAAGAAAATACATTTAAATACTGATTTAAGATCTTTGGTACATAATTCGTCTAGCCCAAATTAAACAAAATCAGATTTAACATACAATTGCCGAATTTGTTTTCGATTTTGAATAGTCTAGGAATAGGGCTTTTTTCCCATAATTAATAGACTGACATTACTTTTAGCTACAACAACCCTCATTCCTTTCTCGCAGAGAGAGGGGCTGTCAACAAAACACAAGCTTAGCCTTTTGTTAACAACACTGTCATCTCAGATTTTCAAAATATGCTTTTCAACCAAAGCTACATAAGCATATGTGTAAGAGTATTGATAGCCTAATATAGCATTAAGCCTAGCATTCAGCAGGCTACATTTTTACAAATACAAGAAAAGCATTCAAATCATTTACCTTTGAAGAACTTCGGATGATTTCAATGACGAGACTCTCAGTTAGATAGCAAATGTTCATTTTTTCCAAAAATATTATTTGTGTTGGCGAAATAGCTCCGTTTTGTTCATCACGTTTGGCTAAGAAAAAGACCGGAAAATTCAGTCACTACAACACCAAAAGTTTTTCCAAATTAGCTCCATAATATCGACAGAAACATGGCAAACGTTGTTTAGAATCAATCCTCAAGGTGTTTTTCACATATTTATTCGATAATATATCAGTCTTGACTTTTGGTTTCTCATCAGAAGCGAACGGAAAAATACTGTAGCTAGAGATTACGCAATAATTGCAACGGAGGACACCAAGCGACCACCTGGTAGATGTAGTCTCTTATGGTCAATCTTCCAATGATATGCCTACAAATACGTCACAATGCTGTCGACACCTTGGGGAAGCGACAGAAAGCCTAAGCTCATTCGTGGCCCATTCACAGCCATATAAGGAGTCATTGGCATGAGGCGGTTTCAAAAAATGCGGCACTTCCTGATTGGATTTTTATCTGGGTTTCGCCTGTAACATCAGTTCTGTGGCACTCACAGACAATATCTTTGCAGTTTTGGAAACGTCAGAGTGTTTTCTTTCCAAAGCTCTCAATATTATGTGCATAGTCTAACATCTTTGCATGACAAAATATCTTGTTTAAAAAGGGAACGTTTTTCATCCAAAAATTAAAATAGCGCCCCCTATATCCAAGAAGTTAACCAGGTGAAATTGTGTAATTTCTCAGTATATGCAACTGCCTGGCTCATTGCGAACTAATTTGCCAGAATTATACGTAATTATGACATAACATTGAAGGGTGTGCAATGTAACAAGAATATTCAGACTTAGGTATGCCACCCGTTAGATAAAATACTGAACAGTTCCGTATTTCACTGAAATGATAAACGTTTTGTTTCCAAAATGATAGTTTCCGGATTCGACCATATTAATGACCAAAGGCTCGTATTTCTGTGTGTTATGTTATAATTAAGTCTGATTTGATAGAGCAGTCTGACTGAGCAGCAGCAGGCTCGTAATCATTCATTCAAACAGCTTATCGTGACGTACTCTACCCCAGGCGAGCAAAACCTTGAGACTTCCTTAATATTAGAGATTGCGCACTAGCTGTTATTAACAAATAGGCACAGACCACCACCCTTCGTCTTACCAGACGTTGCTGTTCGGTCTTGCTGATGCACAGAAAATTGTAGATTGACTGTAGATTATCCGTGTCATCTTTCAGCCACGGCTCGTGAAACATAAGACATTACAGTTAATGTCCCATTGGTAGGATAGACTCGAACGGAGGTCATCCAGTTTATTCTCCAATGATTGCACGTTGGCCAATAGGACGGATGGTAGAGGCGGGTTACCCACTCACCAACAAATTCGCTCAAGGAACCCAGATCTGCGCCCCCTGTATTGGTGTCTCCTCTTCATGTGCTTCTACACCTGCATTGCTTGCTGTTTGGGGATTTAGGCTGGGTTTCTGTACAGCACTTTGAGATATCAGCTGATGTACGAAGGGCTATATAAATACATTTGATTTGATTTTATTTGATTTGATGTGAATGACGAGGATTTGGGCTTGGTCCGGGAAAAGCAATAAACCCTTCGCGTCCGATTCATTAAAGAAAGACATCTTAGACCAGTTTGAGGTCAGTAATTGCCGTTCTGATATCCAGAAGCTCCTTTCGGCCATAAGAGAGTGGCAGAAATATTATCTACAAAAGAAGCAACAAACAATAAAACACACAAAATAGCACAATTGGTTAGGAGCCCGTAAAAAACAGCAGCCATCCCCTAAACCTTTCTGTGAATATTCTATTCAACCTAACGAGAAACAGAGACACAGTAATCTCTAAATGATTTATAACATCTGTTCTGGGAAAGCAGTCGTTCCTGTACCATCTAAAACGTGCCCATTAAAGTGCCCTGCTGTTCAAAAGACTAGGCTGTGAGCAGACTTGGGATGGGCAGGAACAGAGTCAGGGCTTGTCGGAGCACAACCACGTCTCCACATACACATGCATACCAGATACCACACCCCTAATTATCCCAATGCTACTCACCCAATGCCACTGAGCCAACAGGAGCCTAGTTCCCGAGTGTATCTACCTTAACCTTTAGGCTAAATTGCTCTGTCACCCTCGCATGCAATGTCAAAGTTGCAGCATTAAAAAAACACAGAAACAGATTCAATGTACTAACATGCATTAAAGTTCAGTGATGATGTCGTTGAACAGGATTTGCTACTCTGAGGACAAGTTGAGCGCAGCCTGAAGCTGTGGGGAGATATACAGTGAAGACAGAGGAGAGGATTAAGGTCTACGGTCACGTCCCAAATGGCACCCTCTTCCCTATCGGCTCTGGTCAAAAGTAGTGCACTACATAGTGTATGCGTCCCAAATAGCACCATATTCCCTATGTCTACGGGAGACTGATAATAGGCTAACGCTTACCTGCCGATGACAACTACCACCATGTGGATGATGCCCAGTGGGCATGGAGGTTGATAGGCAGGTGGGTAGGGGCTGGCATGTGTTCACAGGGGTACCACCAAACAGGGGCCTTTATTATTTTAAAAAGTTACATGTGCCAGGGGCAAGAGGGGCATGCAGTCCTCCCCCCTAAAACCACGAGATGACGTGGCCATGGACGTGCCAGACGCCGTATGACGACAAATCATTCCCAAGGGGTTCGAAGCACAAAGTATCGATTCAATAGAAAATGAAGATTAGGTCATCGGGCCCCTCGGAAGGTGGTTCTCCAAAACACCCATAGGCCTATGTGCAGCCGCCCCGAGTCTTATTGCGATATACCACAGCAGTGAGAAACTCACTGTCTCTGTGCATCGTTTACCTTGGTGTCCATAGCAACGACTCTGCAATGAGTTCTGTTTACAAAGAGAGGCGACAGGGATTCAGTAACGAGAACTTGCACCACTGATATATAAACATCTCCCTATCACTGCTTCCTACACAAGACCCACATAATCAATTTTCAGTTGCATTTGTGAGGTCCTTCATAATATGCACAAGTAGTAACTATATAGCACATTTGATTAGCTACTAGTGCTGCTGAGGCACTACGACCTATATATAACACGGCAGAGGAGATGTGCTCACTGACTGGGGAAATCCATTAGGGGGCCACTCAGCAATCAGTGTAGGCTAGCACTGGCTCAAAGCCATCAGCCCCTTCTCATCAAGAGTACTGGCAGTGGGCAGGGGTGAATGACAGAGACAGACAGAGGAAATGTGTGTGTGTTTGTGGCAGTAAACTAAGTAAGCTATGCTGCATACTGCAGGGGAAAGTTGCTGTGTTGCAAGGTTGGCCAAGGACAGGGATTGCTTGCAGATGAATGGGTTTGCACAGGGCTTAAGCCTCCATACTCTACACTGGGCACCTGGCTGCAACCAACACTCTCCACCTCAGGGGTTCCCAACCTTTGTCCCCTCAGGGGCCCCTTTTTCACATTTGAAAAATGTTGTTTATTGAGATGGCCTATATTAAAATACACCACCAGCTTGACTTTGTCTAATTTGGGGAACAACTTTTGGGTAGGCAAATATATAAATAATAATACAAATATTATTATGAAATCAATTCTTGACATGATTTTCGCCAAATGTATCAAATGTTTTAAAACGTATATCAACTCAATTTAATTATACATACTCGTTTACAGAAAGTGAATAGATCATTTGAGAGCGACAGTCACACAGTGTGTAAGATTACTTCCTGAGCAAAGTCCAATTTCTATGACTCCTCGAATTTAGAAGCTTCTGAATGTCAGAGCCAAACCAAATATATTCCTGCGTGCATCAGCCGCGTCTTCCTCGGGCATTTCACAGCTGGTTTCTAGCTTAAATCATTGCAGATATATGCGTTGTTTGAGATCGGTAGAAAATATATTTTTTACCCCTGAAATCAAAGAAGGTTGCAGTGGCCTCCGGGTCGCAGTGGCCTCCGGGTCGCAGTGGCCTCCGGGTCGCAGTGGCCTCCGGGTCGCAGTGGCCTCCGGGTCGCAGTGGCCTCCGGGTCGCAGTGGCCTCCGGGTCGCAGTGGCCTCCGGGTCGCAGTGGCCTCCGGGTCGCAGTGGCCTCCGGGTCGCAGTGGCCTCCGGGTCGCAGTGGCCTCCGGGTCGCAGTGGCCTCCGGGTCGCAGTGGCCTCCGGGTCGCAGTGGCCTCCGGGTCGCAGTGGCCTCCGGGTCGCAGTGGCCTCCGGGTCGCAGTGGCCTCCGGGTCGCAGTGGCCTCCGGGTCGCAGTGGCCTCCGGGTCGCAGTGGCCTCCGGGTCGCAGTGGCCTCCGGGTCGCAGTGGCCTCCGGGTCGCAGTGGCCTCCGGGTCGCAGTGGCCTCCGGGTCGCAGGCAGCACACAAGTACAGGACTGCATGAGCAGTGAGATCTTTTGCAGCCATCTATTACACTTTCACAGGTCCAGGCTTCACTTTTCCACTGCTTCCAATATAAGTAAATGTGGAGCTTAGAGGTCTCCTTCCATCACCTTGGCTGTTAGAAATATTATAAATAGTGATTCTATGATTACGGTTACAGTATTCACTACTCTCATATGACAAGACTGCAGGCGTTCAGCCAGTAGCGTTAGTTTGCGACCGACCCCAACCTGGCTTGTGACCAATGGGGCCAACTCTACTGGCACACACTGACCCACTTCTCTCCCACTCCTTCTCCCGCTTAGGTTAAATTGAAGGCCCAATGTACGATACCCCACCACTTCAACGGTAGGTCAGACTAAACCAGGTCACAGGCAGGCCAGCCAAAGCCTCATTAACAGAAATTCCAGGGGACATCACTGTTTCACAGCAATCTATTTTTTTATTTTTTATTTTACTTTACTTTACTCGGCAAGTCAGTTAAGAACAAGTTCTTATTTTCAATGACGGCCTAGGAACAGTGGGTTAACTGCCTGTTCAGGGGCAGAACGGCAATGTCAACATCTCTGCGACAGATCGCCTTAAAAAATATATATTAAAACAGCACACACACAGTACATCAGGAGAAACGGCTTCACCAGCACACATACACAGCATAGAATGGGCCAGAATGCCACACAGAAAGCCCTTGAGAAGTCAAGGCAGTTGAGTTGGGCAGAGGTACTATTGAGCAGCGTGAGATCTATTACAACTGTGGGGCACATTAAAGCTTTCAGCAACACAGGAAGATGTGATGCTTTATGCTCATATATTCCTTGGAACCCTGCTTAGCCAATGAACCCCCCCAAGTGATGACTTCCAGTGGTACGGCAACAAGAATCATGTGGTGGATGAATCCATACATGGATTAATGGACGGGGGAGGACAAATGCAGGCCTACAGTCTCTCGGCCTATAGATTTGCACTTTTGATGCAGCCACTTTTGATGCAGCCTATTGTTTCACCACAAAGAGCCTACTGAATTGGGAATGGTGTGGATGCCCACCAACGCTTGCCCTCGAGTTCACTCCCATTTCAGAGACAGTCAAGCCATCATGTCTTAAGAGAGCAAGGTGTAGGCTACCTGCGGACTATTCATCTGTCCCTATCAGGAGGTAGACAATATTCTGATGGGAGCTAGGCCTAGGTATCGGATAGAAATAGTCTTGAAAAGTTTAAAGATGGATAGATAAGCACCGCATGGGCACAGAACAGTTGGCTCCCTTCAGCCCTATGACTCCCACTGGTCACATTGTCAGGTTGAGGGCAGCAGCAGCAGACACGCAGCCTGGCTGGAGTCATGATTTTATCGACCAATGACTTATTACATGCCCAAGTGTCTGCTTTTCAGAGAGCATTTAAAAGCATGCTTTTCCAGACTGTCTGACTCAACAGCGTTCTGTACACACATACACACACTAGAGTCAACCAGAGACGTGAAACGAGTTCCCTTTTTAAAACCAGATCCTTTTACTTCAGGGTTCAAGGTTAGAATTGTTAAGACATTTTTTTTTACTTTGCGCATCACTTTCAGAGTTCAATCAACATATCAGCGGATGTGGTTCGCTCACGAAAAACCCAATGTATTGAGTGGCTGTGATTGAACATCCTGTCTACTAGACATTTACAAAAATGCACTAAAGCCACAAAACAGAAATCTACCTAAATGAGCCTAATTATTGGCAACATAGAACTATATATGACCTACTACACTGTCTGGCCGCAATAAGCAATCTATCACAGAAGTCTTATCCTTAGATCTTAGCCTAATAGTCATGCACAAGCTATCTATAAGTGGCTCTCACCCCCAGGGCAAAGGGCCCTCTAGTACAGAGGGAGAAGGTCACCCAGGGAGCACAAGCAGAGTTTTAAAATTATTTTTTTTAAATGTAAAAAATGTCACCAGGTTCACTTCAGCAGCACCCTTCTAGTCTGTAACTGAGGAGGACGGGAGAACACACACACAAACACCACTCCCTTAAACCACAAACCACGATGGCCACAATGACTCGACGCAACAGTACAGAGGATGGGCCCTGGTCAAAAAGGAGTGCAGAAAACAGGGAACAGGATGCCATCTGGGGCTTAACCCAGGTCTTTGTTCAATAAATAGATCAAAAAGACCTCTTCATCATCCTCTGCATTGTAACAGAGTCATTGTGTCTAACGTGAATGCCAGGTTATTTTAGGGAACCTTTCTTTCTGGGACTGTGTGACAATGTGGGATTGTGAAGTGCCTCTGATGATCAGGGCTCCCGAGTGGAGCATCGGTCTAAGGAACTCCAATCTCAGTGATTGAGGCATCACTACAGACCCTGGCTCGATTCGAGGCTGTATCACAACCGGCCGTGATTGGGAGTCCCATAGGGTGGGTTAGGCCGTCATTCTAAATAAGAATTTGTTCTCGATTGACCTGCCTTGTTAATATAAAGTTATATATATAAGTTAATATATATATATATATATATATATATATATATATATATATATTATTATATATATACTCTTGCTTGTGCGTGACGGTTTTTCTATGAACGTTACAGCCGCGGAAATGTTTGTAATGACCTGTCAAACACACCCGGTAACCGCTGAAATGGGCTCAATGGAATACAAATGGAAGCTGCTATAGACCACCAAGTGCTAACAGTAAGTATCTGGATAACGTATGAAATGCTTGATAATGAATGTGCTATCAGAGAGGTATATTTTCTGGGTGATTTAAAATATTGACTGGCTTTCATCAAGCTGCCCACTCAAGAAAAAACTTCAAACTGTAACCAGTGCCTGCAACCTGGTTCAGGTTATCAGTCAACCTACCAGGGTAGTTACAAACAGCACAGGAATGAAAATCACCAACTGAAAAGGCTCAAGCCACAGACAGAGCTAGGTCTAACAGAGGAAGATCGTCATATGAGAATGATAAGACACCCAGCTGCTATCCAGACGAGGAAGAGCCTGATAATGACGCCAGGAAAGACTTACTCTAACCAATCTCAGTAAACAAAAAGGGGCCTTAGCAGCTCTACGTCCTAGATGACGTACCACAGATCCACACAGGCCCGCTAGATGTACCGTTGTCCCACTAGAACTCCATATGGCTTCAGACTTCAGTGCGACTACTGCTGAAGCTGTGACTTTTGAGAAATCGTCTTTATCCGTCATTCAATAAGAGCAGGAAACACGGATAGGGTTCCACTTGCTGCATCAGCTCATTAGTCTGCTTTCAGTGGAAATGAGGCTATAATGTGAATCTTTCCCCTCTGAATTCTCAAGGCTGTCGTCTTGTCGATTACAAACGTGAACACTGGTTTGTCGAGTTAGAGAAGCATTACCTCGCCTGTCCTTTTTCCTTCAGAAATAGAAACGTGACTGTGTGGCAAACTCTGGGAAAACAAGTCTGACTGACCACCTCAGTTCAGAGATGTTGGTTTGACTTTAAAAAAGGTTATGAATGATGGATGTCTTGTCCCAGTCACACTCCCCAGTTGGCCAGACTGTCTGGGAGAATGGGCTCCCAGCATGAGGAGGAGGAAAACAGGTGCTTTAATATTTGATGATGGAGCTCGTCTGTCGGGCTGGGCCCCGCCCAGGCTGAGCAGAATTGGCCAGGGAGAGGTAATCTGACTAGTCGGGCTGACAGGATCATAAGCAGTGGGTTGTAAGGATGTAAAGCCAGGCTACCGATGGCCCTGCCCTGATGTATTAGGGGTCGACAGACGTAGCCTAGGCCTGCGTGCACGTCGTGTCCATCCAAGCAGCCACCGATATGAATCTGTAACGTTGGTTAGCCGATTAAAAACACAGCGTAGGCAAGTCCTCAGCGTTCTGTATACCCCTCTCCGTCACCCTACATCCTTTGAGGAAGAGAATTCATCATGCTCTAATTCACGGCAGTGACGTAAATGTAACAGAAATCCCCTCCCTTAGGAGGAATTGTACAGTGTACAATTTGTATAATCATTTTTTTTTTGAAAGGATGGGGTTAATGACGACAATATGGTCTATAAATTGATGCTAGACTTGATCTTTGAACTGATATGGTACGGTCATGGTGTAAAGACAGCCTTTTCCAAGCCATTTGATTATTGATGATGTTGACCGTACGGCTAAACAATGAAAGAAAGCAAGGCCTTTTACAGTAAACGGAACTTGAGTCCAGGCCACCGCTGAGGCAAGCACAGATGGTTGTGTGGCTGGTCTGAGGAGCAGATGGTAAGAACCCCAGGCTGTGTCCGGCCAGCCGGCAGACAAGTGACCAGTGAGCCAGGTTCTGAGGTCAGTGGTGTGTATCTTTCACCTCTAATAGGGCTGGGGGGAGTCTGAATCCATACTACAGCTAGCAGCTCTAGATGGCAGAATGATGCTTCTACCTTTGAGGTTGACAAAGCAAAATGCATCAATATAATCAACAGTAAATATAACAAGCACAGAATGAAATTACATCCTCATCTATTGATCAATAGCATAACACAGCAAACAGAAATTAAGTTATTGATCCACACATTGACCTGCTCATGATGCCTGCTGTTCCTAGTTTCTCATGGCCAATTGGCCAAAGCCATTAAGTGGTAGAAGAGTCCAGTTATGCGCACCATGAATTAAACATTCAACAACTGGAGTGGGATACAGCTAAGCCCTTGTTGCATAACATTGTTTGTTTATTGTGTCTGAGAGAAGGAAAATGGTCATTGTCCCAAGAAAACGTTTCTTTGAGTCTGAAGTCACAGCACAATGAAGACGTAACCAGGCTACTGTTGATCGCCTAGACAGTTTAGCACCAGTAAAAATGCCAAGGGGGACGAATACTTTCACAAGCCACTGTAATTGTCACTTAGGACCTGTACAGAGAGCCCCGATCCAGACAAACTGAATGCTCTTTCTTGTTAGACACATCATGAACCCACACACACACAGATGCACGCATGTCACATGCACAAACAGCCACCCACTAATTCCAATCTAATGAGATCATTCATCGCTTCCATTGGAACAGAACCACAAGTAACAGGACACTAAGCATCTAAAATGGACTACAAAATATATATATATATATATTTTTTGAAATAACAATACAAAATAAATAAATTAAATAGATATATATTTTTTATTATTATTTTTCTTTAACGGTAGGAGTCTATAGCTTAGCCATTGATCTCCAAATGGCACTCATATTCCTTTACTACCCACAGCTTCTCTGTAGGCAAAAGAACAGCTGGACAAAGTCCCTCGTGTTGGGGTTGTGTTCACTCGGCTCGGCACTCTAGCTTTAGCGCATGAACTTCCCTTCACTGGACACAGACAAAGGAGGCCATTCTCTCAGCCGCCACTCAAGGGCTCTCACTACAGTTCCACAACAGCGATATGTTTAACGTTTGCTGCGAGACATGTGCCGCTGCACTTTTCCGAGAATGGTGTGCCAAACTAAGAATGTGTTAGGTGGTAGACTACTCGTGTGTTCAAATCGTGTGTTCTTGTTGAGAGATTCATTTAGATCAGCCTGCCTGTGAAACAATGACACAACATATACAAATAGACAATGACTTCATTCTGTGGAGATGACTAACATGTACAGAACAATGAATAATGTCTCGAGAAAGGGATTTATTTCAGTTGGGTCTACTGTATGCATTCCAGTGCCTCAGACAGGTGTCAATAATGTGGGTGAAACGAGAAAGGCGATACGCTGAATTACGGAGGCAGCGAATATTGGGGTTTAAGCCAGGCAGGGTTGTAATTGATTGTAATCAATGGGCAGGCCCGCCTAAGTGTTTTTTCTGGTCGTCTATGTCCAAACAGTGTAAACAAATATAATTTTCCGAATAAAAGAACCCTTTAAAATGTAAACTTAAACGATTAAAACCACATATAAAGTATGAAGACAAAATAATGGACCTATAAAACTTATAATATATTTTGAGAACTAACCATCACCAAAATAAAAGCTTGACAGTTCAAAAACAATTAAGTTAGGACTATTAATTTTGCTATTATGTTTGAGAAAAATAATACAGCATTTATCCATGGCATTTAAACTGCAACATGTCCTCTCAGCTACATGGCAAAGTGTATAATTGCAGGAAATAAGCTTTAAAACTGCAAAACTAAATATGTGTGGAACTGCAAGAACGTAGCTTTGAAATGCTAAAACATCTCTACAGGGCCAAGATAGGTGGTTGGCGGGGCATTTCAGCGGCACCTAAGCCCCTTTTTGATCCATTAAAAACCCTGCCAGGGCCCAACCAGGGTTAAGCCAAGGACAACGAGTTACCGTGGAATATCACTACTAGCATCATCCCAGCCCCAACTCACACTTAGCTTCCACCATCTTCCGTACTCTTTCACAGCACCATACTAACTAGTAGACACTACCCACAAAACCCATGCCCTCACTGAATAGCGGTACAGCTGCCCGTGCCCGTAAACAAACGCATGACAATGCACTCATCCAGTGTTCACACAATACACAAGGCTCTAGAGCACCAGCTGGGACAACAGACAGAGGACAACTAAAAAGACACAGTCAAAAGAGTTAGAGAGAGCTCAGGTACAAGTTCATGAACCCTTAACATAGAAACACCAGCTTAAAAGATGACAACATCTCTGACTCTACTAAATAATGATAGAACAAGGTGTCTCATAATATGAGTGTGAGCATTCCCATTATCCCTCCTATTTTATCAGATTGTGACTCAGCTTATGAGGTTCACACCTCAGATAAACACACAGGTGCAACACAGTCATGAATGGACCCTGATCTGTGAGTGTTGTGAAAAACAAGGCAATACATACTCTTCCCATACCCCAGGCTACTGATAAGACATTTAGGGCAATGTTACAGTGCATTCGGAAAGTATTCAGATTCCTTGACGTTTTCCACATTGTTACGTTACAGCCTTATTCTAAAATCGATACATTTATTTTTTTCCTCAATCTACACAGAATTCCCCATAATGACAAAACAAAACCAGGTTTTTAGAAAGTTGGGCAAATGTATTAAAAAAACAGAAATACCTTATTTACTTAAGTATTCAGACACTTCGCTATGTGACTAAAAATGAAGCTCAGGTTCATCCTGTTTCCATTGATCATCCTTGAGATGTTTCTCCAACTTGGTTGGATTCCACCTGTTGTAAGTTTAATTGATCGGACATGATTTGAAAAAGGCACACACTTGTCTATATAAGGTCTAACAGTTGAAAGTGTATGTTAGAGCGAAAACCAAGCAACAAGGTTGAAGGAATTGTCCGTAGAGCTGAGACAGGATTGTGTTGAGGCACAGATATGGGGAAGGGTACCAAAAACATTATACAGCATTGAAAGTCCCCAAGAACACAGTGGCCTACCAGCCAAACTGAGCAAACGATGGAATTGAAAACCCGATGGCCTCTCTGACAGAGCTCCACAGTCGCTCTGTGGAGATGGGAGTTAACTAAAGGTTTTATACAAAAGATTTACAAAAAGATTGAGAACCTTCTAGAAGAACAACCATCTCTACAGCACTCCACCAATTAGGCCTTTATGGTAGCCACTCCCTAGTAAAAGGCACAGGACTCCGCTTGGAGCTTGCCAAAAGACACCTAAAGGACTCTCAAACCATGAAAAACAAGACTCTCTGGTCTGATGAAACCAAGATTGAACTCTTTGGCCTGAATGTCAAGCGTCACATCTGGAGGAAACCTGGTACCATCCCTACTGTGAAGCATGGTGGTAGCAGCATCATGCTGTGGGGATGTTTTTCAGTTGCAGGGACTGGGAGACTAGTCGGGAATCAGGATAAGACAAAGATGAACGGTGCAAAGTACAGAGATATCCTTGATAAACTGCTCCTGAGCGCTCAGGACTTTAGACTGGGGTGAAGTTTCACCTTCCAACAGGACAACGACCCTAAGCACACAGCCAAGACAAGGCAGGAGCGGCTTCAGGACAGGTCTCTGAATGTCCTTGAGTAGCCCAGCCAGAGCCCGGACTTGAACCAGATCCAACATCTCTGGAGAGAACTGAGAATATCTGTGCAGCGACGCAGCCCATCCAACCTGGCAGTGCTTGAGAGGTTCTGCAGAGAAGAATGGGAGAAATTCCCCAAACGCAGGTGTGCCAAGCTTGTAGCGTCATACCCCTGAAGACTTGAGGCTGTACTGTAATCGCTGCCAAAGGTTCTTCAACAAGGTAATGAGTAAAGGGTCTGAAAACTTATGTAAATGTGATTATTTTTTTAGCAAACATTTCTAAAAACCTGTTTTTGCTTTTAATCCATTTTAGAATAAGACTAAGGTTACAAAACGTGGAAGAAGTCACTCCGCCATTTCCTGGTTGCAAAAATTTGAATAGTTCACCTAATTTCAGTTTGTGACAAAACAATCTAGAGTACAGAATCATTGTATTATCTAAACCACTGAGAAATATATTTTCCATAACCAAAAATATTGTATTTTCAGCTGGTGTACAAAACTGAAAGTAAAATCCTCAAAAGATGAAACTTAAGGAGAGCATAGAAATACTGCATAGAACAGATTGTAAGTCGCTCTGGATAAGAGCGTCTGCTAAATGACTTAAATGTAAATGTAAATGTAATCTACCGCTTCACAGATTTTTCTCAATGAGAATGACAGACCTATAACACATTTCTGTGAATTTGGTAAGGTGCCCAAAAAGTTACATATGGCAGCTTAAAAAAATAATAGCAAACAAGTCACTGGCCAAACTGCTGAGGGGGCATTTCCTCTGATCACAGCTGGGTAGGTAATATGCCAGGCTGTGTTTCTCAGAGAGACAGCCCTCCCTAGCTACAGGAGGCCATGCAGAGTTGGCAGCACACAGAGACTGCCAAACCCCAGCAAGAACAGACACCCGGGCCATTAATTATCTATGGTTATCAGATAGGCTAGGCTGGTCCACAGGGAAGAGCCTGGAGGAGAGAAGAGACAGAATGGGGAGTGCCAGGCCAGGGGGCAGGGAGGGAAGGCCTGCCCTTTGTGTTCTTCTTTCCCTGCTCCAGGACCTCATGCTGCCATTCTTTAACCAAATCACAAACAAAACCAGAGGACAAATATGAATGCTATTTTCAAGAGGATTAGCCTAACCTGCTCTCCAAGTAGAGCTGCTGGAGAAGAGCTGAGAGCATTTAAGCTCATGTACTAATCCAGCTTCAACGATTCTGGGCAAGATATACAGTGGGATGTCCAGTTGTTCATCAGGCTCGTGTCCACTCTCTCAACTCTGGTGGGGCATTTTAAAGCAGAATCAGCACTGGCTAATTGTTAATCTTGTTAATGAGCACTGGGGGAGCTTTAATCCCTTCCTCTGAGTGATTAAGAGAGACACCAGAGAGCGCAGAGTTCAGGAGCTTATGCAAGAGGGTGCAACACTATAGAATTTTCACATTGAAACAGCCTATATATCATGTTCAACAGACATTCTTTCTTTGTCCTGGAGAATAAGCAAGCATTCATGTGAACTCTAGCCCTAATACATTAGCATTAGGGCTGACCCCATTTAGTCCACTGGTTGATTGTTTGATCGGTAGGCTCTTGGTCAACCAAGATTTCTTGTTGTTGAGCAGTGGCAAATATATTTTAAATTGTCATGAGGCACCTGCCTGATTCACGCCTGTCTCAGTGGATCCATCAGTGGATCCATTAAGGAGGCCACGGTGATGGCACACCAGTAGTACATTTACCGTTAATTCCCATCATTTCTAAATCTACAATGTTTGTCTGGTTACGGTCATTTCTGTTAATGCAATCAATATATTATTATCACAGTTTTACCGTTGAAATTGTAGGAGTGGACACGTTGTTTGCAGGGCGCACAACCTAGGCTACACTCGTGAGTATTACATTTGTCAATTTATTCATCGTCTTGTGCTCCTGTCAAGCTTGAGTAACGACACACACCTCATTACGCATAGAAGTAGGCCTAGGCTACCAGGCCTGCATGAAATGTACTGTAGGCCTAGAAAATGTTCCCATTTGGAGATCTGATAACATTTCTGATGGTCTTAACTCACCATCACTATAGCTTCTAAAACGACATGTTTTCAACAGTCGGTTTTCACATACATACAAGAAGCATGTCTAAATGGCCTGGCTCACCCTCCACTCAGTATTTTTGTTAAACAGACCCAAACATATGGCAGCAGATCCACAAGGTCTACCATGAGAGGTGACTACCTTAAGGAAAGGCACATTTAGTAAATCCGTTTTCTCTGTGAGAGCTTCCCATGTCTGGAATACACTGCCATCAGACACACATAACTGCACCACATATCACACTTTCACAAAATGCTTGAAGACATGGCTAAAGGTCAATCAGATTTGTAAACATGGTCCCTTAGCTGTGTGTTGCCGCTTTCCATGTTATCTGTAGCTTGTGAGGTGTGGAAACACTTTGTTGCTTTTATGAATTTTGTCTTGCTGCTTTTTGTTCTATGTTGCTATGTCTGTATGCTACGTCTTGCTTGTCCTATGTCTTGCTTATCCTATGTTGCCATTGTCTATATTGTAATTGTTTTTAATAACCTGCCCAGGGACTGCAGTTGAAAATTAGCCGGCTGGCTAAAACCGACACTTTTACTGAAACGTTGATTAATGTGCACTGTCACTGTAAAAAAATAAAATAAACTCAACTCAATACATTGACAATTACAATAGTTCCTCAATGTAGCCTATTTCGAGAAAGATAAAAAATAAATATCGGGGGGAATGTCATGCTCTGATCCGGTGGAAACATAACGTAGGACAACCTGATTACTTCTTATCCCTTGCACAAACAGCCTACAGCTGTGTCTGTCTGTCCAGAGTTCACTGGCACAGGAAACAGAGGGTCCAGAATATTTTATAGAATGTTGCAAGTTAGCTAGCACCAGCTTCAGGACAGACCAAGCTAGCACCAGCTTCAGGACAGACCAAGTTAATACAATGTTTCAAGTTCCTTGAAGACAGGCCATGCGTTGCCAATGTGATTTCTAAGATATATATACACAGTTGAAGTCGGAACATACACCTTCGCCAAATACATTTAAACTCAGTTTTTCACAATTCCTGACATTTAATCCTAGTAAAAATTCCCTGTCTTAGGTCAATTAGGATCACCACTATTTTAAGAATGTGAAAGGTCAGAATAATAGAAGAGAGAATGATTTATTTCAGCTTTTATTTCTTTCACCACATTCCCATTGGGTCAGAAGTTTACATACACTCAATTAGTATTTGATAACATTGTCTTTACATTGTTTAACTTGGGTCAGACATTTCACATAGCCTTCCACAAGCTTACCACAATAAGTTGTGTGAATTTTGGCCCATTCCTCCTGACAGAGCTGGTGTAACTGAGTCAGGTTTGTAGGCCTCCTTGCTTGCACACACTTTTTCCAGTTTGCCCACAACTTTTCTATAGGATTGAGGTCATGGCTTTGTGATGGCCACTCCAAAACCTTGACTTTGCTGTCCTTAAGCCATTTTGCAACAACGTTGGAAGTATCCTTGGGGTTCATTGTCCATTTGGAAGACCCATTTTCGACCAAGGTTTAACTGCCTGACTGATGTCTTGAGATGTTGCTTCAATATATCCACATAGTTTCCCACCTCATAATGCCATCTATTTTGTGAAGTGCACCAGTTCCTCCTGCAGCCCCACAAAATGTTGCTGTCACCCCGTGCTTCACGGTTGGGATGGTGTTCCTCGGCTTGCAAGCCTGCCCCTTTTTCCTCCAAAGACAACGATGGTCATTATGGCCAAACAGTTCTATTTTTGTCCTCTGGTCTGATGAAACATTTCTCCAAAAAGTACAATCTTTGTCTCCATGTGCAGTTGCAAACTGTAGTCTGGCTTTTTTTTATGGCTGTTTTGGAGCAGTGGCTTCTTCCTTGCTGAGCGGCCTTTCAAGTTATGTCGATATAGGACTTGTTTTACTGTGGATATAGATACTTTTGTACCCGTTTCCTCCAGCATCTTCACAAGGTCCTTTGCTGTGGTTCTGGGATTGATTTGCACTTTTCGCATCTCTAAGAGACAGAACACGTCTCCTTCCTGAGTGGTATGACGGCTGCGTGGTCCCATGGTGTTTATACTTGCATACTATTGTTTGTACAAATGAACGTGGTACCTTCAGGCATTTGGAAATTGGATGAACCAGACTTGTGGAGGTCTATCATTTTTTTTCTGAGGTCTTGATTTCTTTTGATTGTCCCATGATGTCAAGCAAAGAGGCACTGAGTTTGAAGGTAGGCCTTGAAATACATCCACAGGTACACCTCCAATTGACTCAAATTATGTCAATTAGCCTATCAGATGCTTCTAAAGCCATGACATTATTTTCTGGAATTTTCCAAGCTGTTTAAAGGCACAATCAACTTAGTGTATGTAAACTTCTGACCCACTGGAATTGTGATAGTGAATTTTAAGTTAAATAATCTGTCTGTAAACAATTGTTGGAAAAATGACTTGTGTCATGCACACAGTAGATGTCCTAACAGACTTGCCAAAACTATAGTTTGTTAACAATAAATTTGTGGAGTGGTTGAAAAACTAGTTTTAATGACTCCAACCTAAGTGTATGTAAACTTCCGACTTCAACTGTAGATATATATATATATATATATATATATATATATATATATTTTTTTTTTTAATCAGGACATTTTCTACCTGCAGGCTGCAATGTTTTAATTTGTTGGCTTTATGTATGTAGGCTATTTTTACATAGTTGGCAATGACAATAGTAGTTACGTTTAGATATAATTTTGATTAACCACATGAGATTGACTGACTTATGAAGACTTTATTATAAATTAAATGAAACTTCCACGAAAATGTGCATATGAAAATCACAACTGGCTTGCAGATCAGTCGAAATGGAACGATAACTTGTCACTCCAAATGGAGAAGGTTGCCGACCGCTGGTGTGGACTATTCCCAGCAACTTCAGGAGCTTAACGGCAGAATCTGCGAAGGCCAGCAGGCAACGGGAGGAGGGAACAGATTTTTTTCTTCTGGTTAGACAATATTGATCTGGCTCCCTCTTTTTACGTCATTTATAAATCACAGTGCTTAATAAAAAAGCATCAGACATGCTCAAAGGCCTACATACGGTTCATTTTATTCAAACATAGTGTGTCTATACATGAAGAAAACAAAGTTGAACATTTACACCAATGGATTGGTTGAAAGAACGTCGACAAAATAGTTTTGGGGGGGGTCAGGGACAGCCCTAATTAGCCTACACATATTAAGTCTACAGCGTTCAGAGAGTTTCACCATTCTTAACACAACCCAGATATCCCAACATAGATACACCTCAACCTCAGAGGAAAGAAAACACCATGGCTAAACTATTTAACAGCTAGGACGGTAGTATAGCCGACTGTAAAGGGCGACTGTAAATCATGCACAAACAAATGACACGCATACATGTCAGAAACACTGACAAACATTGTAATAACCTAACATCAAGAGAACACCAACGAGTCAACATACCTAAACTTGACTGACAAATATCCAACAACTTAGGATACAGTAGCCTAACTAGGACAGGCTTGAGGGCTAATGGTTCTCTGCGTCAGTGCATGCAGATATCCCTCGTCTGTATTCTGTGCTCTGGCATGCAAGTCTACCGGGAGACTCACATTACCCCCAGGCTGCGTGGCTCCACTGGGGCTCACTGACCTCCATAACGCCATGCAAGTCCTTCCATCTCCCTCTGTAATGGTTGAATTTATCATGAGTGAGAATGTTCCTCTGGGAATCAAGGCTCTTCATGTCTTTTTAACCATTATGGAGCCAAATCCATACATTAAATCCAACATTGTGTTTCGCTGCATAGACCTTGACACAGTGTGCAGTGTGGCTGTCCTCTTATGACCACCACACAGACAATTAAATCCAACCGGTCAGAGACTGTGGGGGATTTTACAATGATAAGGCCACAACAATCACACTACCATCAGTCAGTGTTTTACAAGTTGCAGTTAGACTCACTTCCAATTCAAATATGCAAGGCATGCTGGTTTAGAGAGGAATGTGGAGGTAAAACAAGGGATTCTTTACCTCTGGGCCAATGTGGCTGGAGCCTTTAAGCCAATGACTGTATAGATGAATGGACAAAGCCATCACATGACACCATTCCTTCCTATGCCAAGATTCAATAATGCATTGACGCCAAATTAAGTGGGTTAAGATGACGTTTCATGGAGACGTAACATGCGCAGTTTGAGCTACTCCAGGAAGTGACGTTGCAGGCTAGCTCAGCTTTGCCTTCTTTCAACCAGCTTCATGAGGTAGTTACCTGGAATGCATTTCAATTAACAGGTGTGCCTTATTAAGTTAATTTGTGAAATGTATTTTCTTCTTAATGTGTTTTTGCAAGTCAGTTGTGTTGTGACAAGGTAGGGGTGTTAAACAGAAGATGGCCCTATTTGGTAAAAGACCAAGTCCATACTATAGCAAGAACAGCACAAATAAGCAAAGAGAAACGACAGTCCATTACTTTAAAGACATGAAGGTCAGCCAATCTGGAAAATTTTAAATGACTGAATGTTTCTTCAAGTGCAGTCGCAAAACCATCAGGCACTGTGAAACTGGCTCTCATGAGGTCCGCCAAAGGAAAGGAAGCCCCAGAGTTACCTCTGCTGCAGAGGATAAGTTCAGTAGAGATAACTGCACCTCAGATTGCAGCGCAAATAAATGCTTCAGAGTTCAAGTAACAGACACATCTCAACATCAACTGTTCAGAGAAGACTGCATGAATCA
Source organism: Oncorhynchus gorbuscha (assembly GCF_021184085.1). Lineage (NCBI taxonomy): Eukaryota > Metazoa > Chordata > Actinopteri > Salmoniformes > Salmonidae > Oncorhynchus > Oncorhynchus gorbuscha. Next base: position 53,393,135 of record NC_060179.1, read on the forward strand.
GGCCTTCATGGTCAAATTACTACAAAGAAACCACTACTAAAAGACACCAATAAGAAGAAGACACTTGCTTGAGCCAAGAAAGACAAGCAATGGACTTTAGACCAGTGGAAATCTGTCCTTTGGTCTGATGAGTAAAAATTTGCGATTTTTGGTTCCCACCGCCGTGTCTTTGTGAGATGCAGAGTAGGTGAACAGATGATCGCTGCATGTGTGGTTCCCAACGTGAAGCATGGAAGTGGCGTGATGGTGCTATGCTGGTGACACGGTCAGTGATTTATTTCGAATTCAAGGCACACTTAACCAGCACAGCATTCTGCAGCGATACGCCTTCCCATCTGGTTTACGCTTAGTGGGACTATCATTTGTTTTTCCAACAGGACAATGACCCAACACACCTCCAGTCTGTGTAAGGGCTATTTAACCAAGAAGGAGAGTGATTGAGTGTTGCATCAGACGACCTGGCCTCCACAATCCCCCGACCTCAACCCAATTGAGATGGTTTGGGATGAGTTGGACAGCAGAGTGAAGGAAAAGCAGCCAACAAGTGCTCAGCATATGTGGGAACTCATTCAAGACTGATGGAAAGGCATTCCTCATGAAGCTGGTTGAGAGAATGCCAAGAGTGTGCAAAGCTTTCATCAAGGCAAAAGGTGGCTACTTTGAAAAATCTCAAATATGAAACACTTCATTGGTTACAACATGATTCCATATGTTATTTCATAGTTTATGTCTTCACTATTATTCTAAAATATAGAAAATAGTCTAAATAAAGAAAAACCCTTGAAAGAGTGTGTGTCCTAACTTTTGACTGGTAATGTATATCCAAACTGATACATCATGAAATGCTGCTAGTTTTTTTAGCAATCGTTCTATCTATTCTGTGTAACAGTTGGTATAAATGAGAGAATTCGGTGTACAACGCAATTTCTCATCCCTGGATTGAGGTACGTTTTCCGAGCCATATCTCACGCTGGCTCCGTAGGGTCTTAACCATGATGACGTTCTGACCCCAGTGCAGCTCAGTATAAACTAGCCCTTGATAATGACTCTCAGTTCCATTACATGACACATAAGTGTCATTGGATGAAGGCATCTTCTGTACAGGGTATTTTGTTAAGCGCCCCCAACTCTTGGTCTGAACATTAACACGCCGCATCACTTGCGGTACGGTTTTGGAAGCATAAGGACCTTCTCTTTCATATCAGCAAGAAATAATTTTCAAAAAACAAATATGGTTAAATTGATACACACCTTTACAGAGTTAGTGTTCCCACCCGACCATATTTCCATGTTACAGCACTTGTTCACGGAAAACAGACGGAAGACAGTCAGAAATAGTGTGCAACTGCAGCAATTTGGAGCATTCTAGCATCTGCAGGAACACCCCTCCACAAGTATCCAATTGGTTCGTTCATGAACACCCCACCCCCTGAGAAAATGTTCATGCTTGTGCGACACTTTTATACATTTCAAAAGGGAAATAAAAGTTATGAGTTTTCCCACCGGTAGACAATGTCCTTTGTTCCAGCCTGCCGAACACTTCCCTTCACCTTCGTAACCAAAACTGGAGAAAAACAACAGCGCCGACAGTACAGCGGGATGAAGCTACACTGTGTGATAGCTAGCTATCACATGGTGTCACCTCTGCCTCCCGCCTGCTGTGTACCGGAGAAAAATATGCCCGACAGGCAGGGGCAAAAGGACACTGCCTACCGCTAGGTACTTCGGTACACAGCAGGTCCGTACAATTTTCCTTATTTTAGAGCCCCAAAAACATAATAATTCCAGATCAACTGTAAGGTCAATACCATTGTAAAGCACAATTTCTCACCTTTCCAACAGAATCAATTACATGACCTAAACGCTGCCCATTTCTGCATAATTCAAGCAGGCAATGAGCCCCGTCGGGTCTTTTTAAAAATGGCGGATGGGGAAGCGAAACTAATGAGTGATAGTGAGAAGGAGAGATGTTGTGTGGGAAAATTGCTGTTTTTCACTCGATCTGTCCAACTTATTACCTTATCGCCTCTAAAATGTAAATAAAACACTATAAAGAGTTTATATAATGTGTCATTACATACCTATTTGAAGGTTTGTGTCGAATTTGAAACGGGTTTTTGGGGCGGTGCTAAAGTGAACTTAGAAGTAAACAGCGGCTTTGAGAATGATGGTCGCATACAATGATGACGGAAAAAATGACTAGGTTCCCCCCCTTACCCCCGTCACTGTCTATTACTTGTTTTTAAAGGATGAGATAAGTGCTACACCTGGAGGAGAGAGACTGTAAGATAGAAATAGTTGCTTTATGCGTGCTGTACGTTACGACATGACACGTCGAGATGTAACGGAGGGTCAGTTCTCAACTTTCCTCCAATACTATAGAGCCATTACCATGTCGATCAACGCTTAAATAGAAACCTAGTTCACACCCCCGATTTTGACGTCAACACAGTCGCTACAGTCCCATTAGTTTTCTTTGTAGCCTCGTTTGAATGTTGCGATTGCGCACATTTGTACGGAATGGGGTGGAGTTTACCATAGCTGGCTAAGCTAGCACAGTGTCCTTTGCGCCCGCCTACCGAACACCTGCCCTCGCCGTCATTAACAGAACTGTGGAAAAACAGTGCCCAATAGGAAGGGCGAAGGACACTCTACCGGTGTGTACTAGCTATAGCTAGCTACCGTTGTCCTGTGGGGTTTATCGCCAGTTGTCATCGAACGTTATAGTGCATTACTGCCATCTACTGTACTGGAGTCAGCTTTTAAAAAAGGACCAATAGAAGAAAATATGCAGGAACACCCCAAATGACGGGCTGCAGTTGCACCCTTCTCTTTGCTAATTAGCCATCTGCGTCGCTTTACACCTATGTGTAAATGGTAGATGGACGCCACAAAGTGTAGTCACTGATATATACTTTTGTCTGCAACGGTTAATTTAAAAATTGCAGTTATGAAATTATTTTTTGATATTAAAGTAGAGGGATTTGTTTCTAGAACCGTACCGCAATTGAGAATCGATTCATGTTCAGATTGACCGTTTTGGCTTTCGGAACAACGTTAGACCATTATTGGGCTACGTGTAAACAAGCGTAACGGTGAGGGTCTGAATCTGCTGGCTAATGACTCAGAGTACTGTAAATTAGGCACTGCTGTAACTCAGCTGCTGGATCAGGCCTGAGAAGGGATAGTTAATGTCATAACAAGACAGGACTTCCACTGAACAACTGACACACACAGGTGACTCAAACTCGTACTTACCTATTGAAACAGACGACGCATCAGCTTGCGCTACAGCAAATTCATGAATTGAAAAGTGAAGAGGCAAGATGATTGAATATGAAGTGCTGGTCCAATTGCTAACGCTGGCTAGTAAAGTTAGCCTCACTAGCAAGTTCAAGGCAGTAGTCTGGCTAGCTCGCTAAATTATTAATGTTCAGTTAAATAGCCTTACACTGCTTGCTGAACGAAGCCCATCCATTAAATATGAAAACTTACGAGCATATTATATGACTGAGAAAGTCTAATCCACATTTGCTAGCTAACTAACGTTAAGAGTGCTTTCTCTGAAGCAGGGTTTTTGTTTTAATGGTCCACCAATTCATCCAGATTTTCTCGTCGCCTCCCTTCTGGTGTTCATTTCCATGTCTTGTCAAATAAATATTGTAAGGAAAAACGTTTGTTTCCGCTTGTTTAGTAGCTAGCTAGCTGAAGGGCTCCTTGTGGCGTTCAGTGTTGCTAAGCTCGGCGCTGTCAAGACTGTGCACTCGGTCGCTCACTCGAATCTCTGAATCATCCACACGCTCACCGCTTCAAGCACAGCTGACCCCGACGTCAGAAATATAAACATACCCTCCCCTTAACCCCAACATTTGAATTTTATGTCAACCTGAGAAACAGCACACTTTTCTTGCTAGCATTTCTGTGATACTGATGATTCACAGTGAAATAATTAACTTACCATTTATCAAATGTCATTGAATAAAAGTATTTCTGCCAGACCACCAGGTGGCAATATAATATTTTTTTAATCAATAAAGGCTTTATTTGAATGTATTTATTGAACAGATCAAGTTACCAGTTTTGCAACAGCAACACTAGATAGAGTTCTCACGTCCTTAAATAATAGTAACAAAATAAATTAGACAAAATAAACAATTGAGGCAAACAAAAATCAGTCAAATGAATCACTAAAATAAGCCTCAAAGTGCTGCAACAGCAAATGTCAACCTTTCAATTGAGTTTAGCAGTGAATTGGGCAATAAAGCAACATGGTAGCACGGTTTCCATTTGGATCCATAACAAAGTTCACACAGAAAAAAATGGCCAAAATTGAATCATTGCATGTCTTTAATAATTACATTCCCATAATTTACTGTGATTTGTTTGAACCAATTTGTTCCATCCCACTAAATACAGCCATGTGTTGATTTGTCTCTTTTACATAAAGTATATAAAAACAAATGCTATAAAATAGAAAATGTGCAAATTCTTAACTCAAGTCTGTGGGAAACAAACCTTAAGAAACAAGTACATGTGGTAAGCAATAAATACAAATGGACCTGATGTTATGGAAGTACAGACTAGCCAGCCAAGCAATTCTGTTAGAACAAGACAATCTACAGATTTTTTTGTATCCAAACACCAGTTTCAGTTTTGTTGGCTTTTTACAAATGATATCAATACATATCAGGCTGCAAAATGTTAACTATACTTTTAGTTATGCTAAATAAAATGTCTTACATATTTACAAAAATGGCATTATATACAGTACACACTAACATGAAAACATTATTTTAACTTAAATATATGGTTTCTGCTTTTTCCTTTTCATAATTGCTTAAATGGGAACAAAAACTAAAATACCTAGCCCCTGACAGCAAGTCCTATTCCATAATAAACTATACATTTTTGCTCAGGCTAAAATCAAGTTGAAAGGGAATTCCCTAGATTCGCCTGCCAGGCTTCAAGGCTCTATCACAAAAGACATCTGGTGATTCAACCAACAGGCATAAAAACAGCAAAGCAAAGGACAACAAAAGTCTGTCCAAGACTGAAACCGTTTGCACATCACAATGTTAGATTGAGGCATAAACACATTTGTGCATCTTAAGATTCCGTTTGTCTGAATACCTCTTCCCACATTTATCACAGATGTACTGTTTCCCTCCTGCGTGGACATGCTTCTTGTGAGTTCGGAGATGACTGCCCTGACTGAATGTCTTCCCACAGATTTCACAGCTGTACGGCTTCTCTCCTGTATGGATTCTCTGGTGCAACTTCAGACTGTTGGTGTTGTTAAATCTTTTCTCACAGAAGCTACACTCTAAAGGCTTCTCGCTAGAGTGGGTGCGTCCGTGAGAGATAAGACTACTCTGCTGACTGAAGGTCTTGCCGCATTCTGTGCAGCCAAATGGCCTCTCTCCAGTGTGGATGCGCTTGTGTATTTTCAGATTCACTGATTGACGGAATGTCTTGCCACACAAGTCACAGCTAAATGGCCTGACGCCTGTATGAATCCGCTGGTGGTTCTTCAGATTGACAGAATGACGGAAACTCTTGTCACACTGATTGCACTGGAAGGGCTTTTGTCCAGTGTGAATGAGTTGATGGGTCTTCAGTGTTACAGCGCGTGTGAAGCCTTTCCCACACAGCAAACAGGTGAAGATTTTCTCTCCCGTGTGAATTTGCTGGTGTCTAGACAGATTTTGAGCCAGGTTGAAGCTCTTGCCACACACTCTGCAGCTGTAAGGCTTTTCTCCAGTGTGTATTATCGAATGGGTCTTGAGGTGTGCCTGCTTGCCGAAACATTTCCCACAGACGACACATATAAAAGGCTTCTCACCAGTGTGGGTGCGGATGTGATCATTACAACTCTGTTTGTGGGCAAAGGCTTTGTTGCAGAACATGCACACAAACGGTTTCTCGCCTGTGTGAAGTCGCTGGTGGGATTTGAGGTTACTCTGCGTGGAGAAACTTTTCCCGCACTCTGTGCAAATAAAGAGCTTATTTTGGGCAAACAAAGACTCCAATAGGATATCTGTGGGGTTCACTGGTGGGTCATCGCTAATCATACAATATTGGTTCTCTGAGGAAGAGTTTGCTGCAAAAGCATCATCAGCAGCTCCTGTAAGACATATATAAAACATCTCATTTTAGGTGGCAGGAGATCATTTGATATAGGCCGTCCTAATACTGGCTTTATACTTACTCTCTGCAATGGCCCCCAGGTGTATTTGTCCATACTCGTCTTTGACAGAGACAGCCAAGACGAGGGGAGATTCTGGGGTGTCCACTTCCTCCACATCTGCAGACTACCGGCACAAACAGATTGATTAGGTGTGAACTGTAGGAACATAATTTGATCATGTTATTGAAATGGCACAGACTACAAACATTTCACATTTTGTCTATTGAAACCAGCAAAAGTGTTTGCAGAAACAATGACTCTTGAAGCAATCTGCAAAGTGCTTACCTGCATTGAAACAGTTTGCGTCACAGTTTTACAAGTTCCACCATAAGAATGTTCCTCTGCTACACCAAAGAAAGGAGGCATTAGAAAGACAAATAGGTCATTCTTGTAACTTGTAGTGCAACAGATAAAGCAATATAAACATCTATGCTACTTACCCATTCCCCCAACTGACAGAATATTCAAGATGCTTGCTTGTGGTTTAGCTTTTTTCCCTCCATGTTCTTTGAAGGTCTTGGATTCAAAGTCCATCAAAAACTTAGTATCATCCATAATTGTAATTATTTTACCCAATGCCTCACTGCCCAGTACCTCCATGAGTGTTGCGAAGTGTGTCTGTAAATGAAAAAAATTATATCATTTTTTTTAAAGAGATGAGCAATGTTTATTTCAACAACAACCAAAACGAATATTAAGAGTGGCTCTTCTATTCATGTATGGTATCCGTCACCTGTATCTGTTTATAAACATGGTAGGGCCAACAGGTCAGCTGATCTGTGAATGTGATATGGGCAAAACGCTAACGTTAATATCGACCTCGGTTCAGTATCCTAACCAGCTGCTAGGCAGGGCCTTTCCTCTCTCGCACTCATGGTAACTTACCATCTTATTCTGACTCTCAGTCTGTAGTTTCGCAGATAATTTGTCATCCTCGCAATGTCCCTGGGTCCGTTGCAGGCTGAACACGAAGACAGAGCTGTCTTCTATAAGTTTACCCAGTTCGGCCACCACCGCGTGAACAAGTGTATCCATGACGGAGGCCAGCTGGGTCTGCAGCGCGATGAAATTTGACATTGTTTGTTGGTATTTATCACGACTGTAGCTAATTGACAACGCTTTCAGATTTGCATTGATGAAAGATTGAGCTAGTAGCTACATCAATACTTTGAATGAATTATGACTACACAGACTTCTTCACACGATCGCAACGTAAATAGTGTCTGTGCCCAGTCGGAAGTATTACGTGAAACTCCCAAATCGTATTTCCGGTTTAGAAATTAAGTGGGTTTATTAAAGAGACAATTTCTTTATCTTTATGGGAAAACTCTTCACGCCACTTCGATAACAAAGGGACTTTTCGTAGGTTAGGTGAGCATTTTCGCTAACCCCAACCTCAGTCTTCTAACCTGCTGCGTAGGTTCGCCTAACCTGCTACGAAAAAGCAGTCATATAAGTGGAGAAGTGAAATATAGGTGAAAATTATATTTACACCAACTGGTTTTGACTTTGTGACTGTGAGAACAAGCGACAAATCAGGGACATTGAGAATATTTGATGATCAGGCCACAGAGTTTCTAAACCCAAAGTCGCAACATCGCAAGACTTCCGGGAACGCTTGCAAAACAGACTAACAGACCAGGCCAGGGTTTGGGGTTTGAGAGGTCAATGAGAGAACTGAAAGATTCTTCATTAGATGTTGGTTTTCTCAAAATCTAAATGCACAACCTAGATTAAAGCCAATGTCTTAAGTAGCTGAACATGTTATTTTTATGGATTTTTTTTTACATTTTATTTAACCAGGGAGGCCAGGTGAGAACAAGTTCACATTTACATCTGCGACCTGGCCAAGATAAAGCTAAGCAGTGCGACAAAAACAACAACACAGAGTTACACATGGGATAAACAAACATACAGTCAATCACAAAATATTAAAATCTATGTACAGTGTGTGCAGATGTAGTAAGGTTAGAGAGGTAAGGCAATAAAATAGGCCATAGTGGCAAAATAATTATAATTTAGCATTAACACTGGAGTGATAGATGTACAGATGATGATGTGCAAGTAGAGATACTGGGGTGCAAAGTAGCAACAAAATAAATAACAGTATGGGGATGAGGTAGTTGGGTGTGCTATTTACAGAAGGGCTGTGTACAGGTACAGTGATCGGTAAGCTGTTATGACAGCTGATGGTTAAAGTTAGTGAGGGAGATATAAGTCTCCAGCTTCAGTATTTTTTCAATTCCTTCCAGTCAATGGCAGCAGAGAACTGGAAGGAAAGGAGGCCAAAGAAGGTGTTGGGATGACCAGTGAGATATACCCGTTGGTGCGTGTGCTATGAGTGGGTGTTGCCATGGTGACCTGCGAGCTGAGATAAGGCGGGGCTTTACCTAGCAAAGACTTATAGATGACCTGGAGCCAGTGAGTTTGGTGACGAATATGTAGCGAGGGCCAGCCAACGAGACCATACAGGTCGCAGTTTGTGGGCAGTATATGTGGCTTTGGTGACAAAATGGATGGCACTGTAATAGACTGCATCCATTTAGCTGAGTAGAGTGTTGGAGGCTATTTTGTAAAAGACATCGCCGAAGTCAAGGATCGATAAAATAGTCAGTTTTACGAGGGTATGTTTGGCAGCATGAGTGAAGGAGGCTTTCTTGCGAAATTGGAAGCCGACTGTAGAATTAATTTTGGAATGGAGATGCTTAATGTGAATCTGGAAGGAGAGTTTACAGTCTAACCAGACACCTAGATATTTGTAGTTGTCCACATATTCTCAGTCAGAACCGTCCAGAGTAGTGATGCTAGGCGGGCGGGCAGGTGCAGGCAGCAATAGGTTGAAGAGCATGCATTTAGTTTTACTAGTATTTAAGAGCAGTTGGAGGCCACAGAAGGAGTGGTGTGTGGCATTGAAGCTTTTTAATTTTTTATTTCACCTTTATTTAACCAGGTAGGCTAGTTGAGAACTCATTTACAACTGCGACCTGGCCAAAATAAAGCATAGCAGTGTGAACAGACAACAACACAGAGTTACACATGGAGTAAACAATAAACAAGTCAATAACACAGTAGAAAAAAAGAGAAAAAAGGCATGAGGAGGTAGGCGAATAATTACAATTTAGCAGATTAACACTGGAGTGATAAATGATCAGATGGTCATGTGCAGGAAGATATACTGGTGTGCAAAAGAGCAGAAAAGTAAATAAATAGAAACAGTATGGGGATGAGGTAGGTAAATTGGGTGGGCTATTTACCGATAGACTATGTACAGCTGCAGCGATCGGTTAGCTGCTCAGATAGAAGATGTTTAAAGTTGGTGAGGGAGATAAAAGTCTCCAACTTCAGCGATTTTTGCAATTCCTTCCAGTTACAGGCAGCAGAGAACTGGAAGGAAAGGCGGCCAAATGAGGTGTTGGCTTTAGGGATGATCAGTGAGATACACCTGCTGGAGCGCTTGCTACGGGTGGGTGTTGCCATCGTGACCAGTGAACTGAGATAAGGCGGAGCTTTACCTAGCATGGACTTGTAGATGACCTGGAGCCAGTGGGTCTGGCGACGAATATGTAGCGAGGACCAGCCAACTACAGCATACAGGTCGCAGTGGTGGGTGGTATAAGATGCTTTAGTAACAAAACGGATGGCACTGTGATAAACTGCATCCAGTTTGCTGAGTAGAGTATTGGAAGCTATTTTGTAGATGACATCGCCGAAGTCAAGGATCGGTAGGATAGTTAGTTTTACTAGGGTAAGTTTGGCAGCGTGAGTGAAGGAGGCTTTGTTGCGGAATAGAAAGTCGACTATAGGTTTGATTTTAGATTGGAGATGTTTGATATGAGTCTGGAAGGAGAGTTTACAGTCTAGCCAGGTTCCGACATATTCTAGGTCGGAACCATCCAGGGTGGTGATGCTAGTCGGGCGTGCGGGTGCAGGCAGCGTACGGTTGAAAAGCATGCATTTAGTTTTAATAGCGTTTAAGAGCAGTTGGAGGCCACGGAAGGAGTGTTGTATGGCATTGAAGCTCGTTTGGAGGTTAGATAGCACAGTGTCCAAGGAAGGGCCAGAAGTATACAGAATGGTGTCGTCTGCGTAGAGGTGAATCAGGGAATCGCCCGCAGCAAGAGCAACATCATTGATATATACAGAGAAAAGAGTCTGCCTGAGAATTGAACCCTGTGGCACCGACTGCAGGAGGACCGGACAACAAGGTATGGTGGGATTCGAAATGGTCGGTGATCTGTTTGTTAACTTGGCTTTCGAAGACTTTAGAAAGGCAGGGCAGGATGGATATAAGTCTGTAACAGTTTGGGTCTAGAGTGTCTCTCCCTTTGAAGAGGGGGATGACCGCAGCAGCTTCCCAATCTTTAGGGATCTCAGACGATACGAAAGAGAGGTTGAACAGGCTAGTAATAGGGGTTGCAACAATTTCTGTGGATCATTTTAGAAAGAGAGCATCCAGATTGTCTAGCCCAGCTGATTTGTAAGTATACAGATTTTGCAGCTCTTTCAGAACATCAGCTGTCTGTATTTGGGTGAAGGAGAAACACAAATATGCCTTACTTGTAAATATGGTTTTGTAACCCTTTCGAACTTAACTTTCATATAAGCCAGAAATACTCTTTTAAATACAAAATATACTTAATGTGTACAGTTTAGCAAAGTTGCACCTGGCTGTATTAACGCACCGCCTAGGCTACAACACATCCTTTTACCTTGCGCTAGCATTTCCATAGATCCATTCCATTCCACATTTCTAGTGTTTCTCAAAATATAGCCGGGTGTAACTTTCCTAAACTGCGTACAGTAAGTTTATTAGTTGTATTTGAAAAAATATTTCTCACATGAAAGTTAAGTTCCAACTGTGTCGCATGCTAGGCGTATTTGCGTTTCGACGGAGCATTTTGGCAGAATCTGAGCATCAGGGCTTTCCCTTCAGCTCAGGTGGGAGACAGCTTCCCTACACATTGTTGACATGCTAGGGGAAGCAGATATGGGTTTAATGGATCAGTGTGAGACGCTGTACAAGACGTCAAACCCGTATGATGTAATTGGTGTCACAAAGGATGCATCAGAAGCAGACGTTCGACAGGTTATTATAAAGTCTCACTACAAGTCCACCCTGATATGAGCACCAGGTGACGAGCAAGCTACTGCCAAGTTCCAGTTTGGTAAGCCAACCTAAAAAAAATGGTGTGAATGTTTGTTTACCTTTCAAACCTTGTTTTATATATCAGGAGGAGCAGGTCTCTGATTATGATCAGTTTATGTCCTGTTTAGTGTCTTGCTATGTTAGGATCTAAGGAAGATGTACGCAGTGTTGAGTGACAAAGACAAAAGCTGACCAAGATCATAACGGAAGATTATTGGAGAACAATGTTTCTTAAGGTAGGACTTCAAGTCAAGATTTCTTAACCAGCTTTTTTCCAGTGCCTGGTAAGTCTTTACACCCACCTTGCAGAGTTTTCACATTCTGCAGCCTTAAATGAAAATTACTATGAATTAACACTGTCCTCAAGGCTCCGTTTTAGGACCACTATTGTTTTCACTATATATTTTAGCAGTGAAAGTCAACATCGGAAACATAATGTTGACTTTCACTGCTATGCAGACGACACATAGCTGTACATTTTTATGAAACTGGAATGGGTGTGTACTGGTGGCAAGGTAGTCAGGCGCAGGAGAGTGAACATGGTATAAACTGAGTAGTTTAATAAATGCTAAAAAAAACTCTGAAAACCAATATATACAAAAATAATATAAAACGGTACAAAACCCGTCGCACACCAGAACATGACTTGCACAAAACATACAACAAACAATCACTGAGACATGAGGGGAAACAGAGGGTTAAATACACAACATGTAATTGATGGGATTGAAACCAGGTGTAATGGAAGACAAGACAAAACCAATGGAAAATGAAAAATGGATCAGCGATGGCTAGAAGGTCGGTGTTATCGACCGCCGAACACCGCCCGAACAAGGAGAGGGACCAACTTCGGCGGAAGTCGTGACAGAAACATGGTGAAGCCCAAATATTGTCCTCCCTGGATGCCTTTGTTTCAGACATAAGGAACTGGATGTTGGCAAATCTGCTACTTTTAAACTCAGACAAAACAGAGATGCTAGTTCTAGGTCCCAACAAACAAAGAGATATTCTGTTGAATCTGAAAATGAATCTTGTTGGTTATACAGTCGTCTCAAATATAACTGTGAAGGAACTCGGCGTTACTCTGGATCCTGATCTCTCTTTTGACGAACATATCAAGACTGTTTCAAGGACAGCTTTTTTCCATCTACGTAACATTGCAAAAATCAGAAATGTTCTGTCCAAAAATTATGCAGAAAAATGTATCCATGCTTTTGTCACTTCTATGTTAGACTACTGCAATGCTCTACTTTCGGCTACCCGGATAAAGCACGAAATAAACTTCAGTTAGTGCTAAACTAGGCTGCTAGAATCTTGACTAGAACAAAAAAAATGGATCATATTACTCCAATGTTAGCCTCTCTACACTGGCTTCTGTCAAGGCTAGGGCTGATTTCAAGTTTTTACTGCTAACCTACAAAGCATTACATGGGCTTGCTCCTACCTATCTTTCCGATTTGGTCCTGCTGTACATACCTACACGTTATGGAACCCTGACCTGTTCACCGGACTTGCTACCTGTCCCGGACCTGCTGTTTTCAACTCTCAGTAGGAGTGGTAGAGGTACTCTGAAAGATCAGCAATGAAAAGCCAACTGACATTTACTCCTGAGTTGCTGACCTGTTGCACCCTCTACAACCACTGTGATTATTATTATTTGACCCTGCTGGTCATCTATGAACATTTGAACATCTTGGCCATGTTCTGTTACAATCTATCCGGCACAGCCAGAAGAGGACTGGCCACCCCTCGTAGCCTGGTTCCTCTCTAGATTTCTTCCTAGGTTTTGGCCTTTCTAGGGAGTTTTTCCTAGCCACCGTGCTTCTACACCTGCATTGCTTGCTGTTTAGGGTTTTAGGCTGGGTTTCTGTACAGCACTTTGTGACATCAGCTGTTGTAAAAAGGTATTTGATTGGTTGATACATTCAGGTCTCAGGCCTGGACATGATTACAGTTATGTCATAGGAGACTGCTTTCTCTTTGCAAATCACACAGCAAGACATCCTGAACTTTGAGAAGTCCGACAAGAACTGTGAGGATGAGAAGCATGATCTGATGCAGGTCTATGTGGAGCACAAAGGCGACATGGACAGGATCATGGAGAACGTATTGTGTGTCACCCTGGAGGATGAGACACAGATTAGAGCCATCCTCAAGAGTGCCATCTGCTCCAAGGGGCTGCAGGCTCACAAGGCTTTCACCAACGCAAGGTGTGTGAACTAATCTACTACTCTAAATGTATTTTTAGTTAGTTTTATCTCATGCTCTTATCACAGACATACAGTAGCTAGCTGATACATGTGAACATATTTGTGTTCACCAAATGCATTTATCACCGTTAAGCTGCTAATATTTTGGTGTCAATGTTTTTCCTTGGTCGATAAAGAGCATAAAAAGGCAGATTTACAAATGCTCTAAACACGCTTTGAATTATGGCCGGTGTCAGTAAACAATTACAAGTGATGAAACAATTAAACAATGAAACAATTAAAACATGCTCCGGAACTTTCACGAATAGTAAGTATTTTTTAAACCTCCCGCATAATCTATGAGCAGAATTACTGTTTTACCTCAATTAGCCACAAGCTGTGTCCGGCAACATTTTCCGCCACGTGGGCCAGCTATTAACCACTTGAGTTTCAACCAATGAGCTTCAGCCCCTCGCCATTTGAGTGACAGCTAGTAAGATGCACACACAGCAGGGCGAGAGAGAAAGAGCAATGCAATTCACGGGGTTCACATACAGTGGGAAGAAAAAGTATGTGAACCCTTTCGAACTACCTGGATTTCTGCATTAATTGGTCATAACATTTAGACAAACACAGTCTGCTTAAACTAATAACACACAATTATAATTGTTCATGTCTTGTTCATGTCTTGAACACACCGTGTACACATTCACAGTGCAGGTTGAAAAAAGTATGTTAACCCTTGGATTTAACAACAGGTTGACCCTCCTTTGGCAGCAATAACCTCAACCAAACTTTTCTGTAATGGCGGATCAGACCTGCACAATGGTCAAGAGGAATTTTGGACCATTCCTCTTTACAAAACTGTTTCAGTTCCACAATATTCTTGGGATGTCTGATGTGAACTGCTCTCTTGAGGTCATGCCACAGCATCTCAACCGGGTTGAGGTCAGGACTGACTGGGCCATTCCAGAAGGCATATTTTCTTCTGTTCAAGCCATTCTGTTGTTGATTTACTTCTGTCTTTTGGGTTGTAGTCATGTTGCATCAGGACAAAAAAGTATACAAAAGTACTGCAGAATCTCTTGAAATGTATGCAAAAATGTGTTTTACATATAGCAATCTTGAATACGAAAGAAAAATGTAGCATTTTATCCTAGCCCTTTAAAGGCGTTCAATTAATTACTGAAATACTGGTCAAAAATTAAAGCAAGTCCCTATCGCACATACATTTTTACACAAGTGAGATGTATTTCTTGTTCACTGGTCCCCGCAGTGTCTGTTATTGACCCCGGAATGTTCATTGGTTTTATCAAAATCTATCATCCCGTCTGTGTATGTCACCAAGCACTTAACAAAGTACAGTATTGCTGCCTGATCTTTTAAAATGATCTGTATGTTACATTTGCAGATTTGATGCTGTCTGCCGTCCACCCATCTTGCTCTGATTTGAGAGGTTGTTGATCGGTCCATTCCTGGATCAGCCTGTTAGCTATGGCGTAGCTTGGTGGAACCCAGAACACAGTGGGCTCTCTTTTGTTGTTCCAAGGTGGTGCCTTGATCTTCAGAGCCTCTTGGACTTCATGAAGGCTGAACCACCGTTAGTTCCGTTTTCAACATGTTTCAATATACACTGTGTAATGGCATAGGAACATTTTAATAATAATATATTTATTTTGTATAGAGCTTTTAATTACATGTAGAATCTCAAATTCGCTTTAAAAATGAAATGAACAAAAAATGATTTAAAACAAATAGGGATCTATCAGTTCTTGGACACAAAATCTACAACCATGGATAAGCAGAGCTGGGTTACCAACTTGATTTTGTTATGTTTGTGTCACTCAGATACTGTAGCATATACCTGCATTAACCATGGCGAAATGTGTAGAATTGCAGGAAATGATCTTTAGAACTCTAAAATGTTATCTCCACCGGCCCAGAAACAGGCCTAAAGAATATTCTTGTCCAGAACCCCAGATTTAAATTAGTCCGGCCCTGTGGATAAGGCTTTGTCTAGATGTCTTGCACACACTCAAGCGACATGAATGTATTCAACACAGAGAAGGTCAGCGTAGAGAGGCAGCCACTGACTTACCTGTGTCTTTTCTGGGTTGACGGCGGCGTGACAGGCCATCATGAAGGAGCTCTGTGGGAAGGGCCAGTGCTGAGAGCCTGAGTACGGGATAGACTCCAACCCCACATCCTCAGCTATCTCCTTGCGGAGTGTCTCCTCCATGGGCTCACCTGTTGCGGGAAACACATTCAGGAACCTATACCAGTGCATACGCTAACAGTAATATAATAGTCTTAAAGAGTACAGTTATGGATAAGTAAGTTACATCGCTCATGCTGTTTACAGCTGGGACGTATATTTGTAATAACTGGATTATAGTCTATGTAATAGACATGTTATAAATAGTCAATACAGATGCTTTATTAGTTTAAAATGTGTGACATGTGAGACTCACCCGTGTCACAGATGCCTGCCAGTGCTGTGTACATCCACAGTGGGAAGAAGGACTGCCTCCCCAGGAAACACCTTTGCCCATCAGACACTTGTACGATCACCACCGGAAACATTTGTAAAAGAAAACTAAATAGACGACGGAATTACTTTTCTCTCAGCTTGGGTAATGTACTAACTACATATTTCATGACCAAAGCCCATTGAACAGCATTTATTATGGGTCCCCATTAGCTGCTGCCAAGGCAGCAGCTATTCTTCCTAGGGTCCAGCAAAATGAAGACAGTTATACATTTTTTTAAACATTACAATACATTCACAACAGATTCTGGCCTGAGGGCACACACTTTCTAGTAGGCTTAAATTGATGATATGACAAATAGGAGTGGCAATATTGCCCGCTATTATCGTCAGTAATTTTCCAATTTGTCAGACCCCGTTGGCTTGTCATTATTGATAGGCAACAATCTTTTTTTTACCTCTTCCACACTTACTCTACAGGATTCAAAATTACAATGCCATTTATCTTTGTTTCACAGTGTAGTTTCTTCTTCTTTTTATTCAGTTTAGTCACATGATTTCTCAATTTGCAGTACGTTTGCCAGTCGGTTGTACAGCCAGACCTATTTGCAATTTCTTTTGCCTCATCCCTCTCAACCATATAGTTTTTCAATTCCTCATCAATCCACGGGGATTTCACATTTTTTACAGTCATTTTATTAATGGGCGCGTGCTTATTAATTACTGGGATATGCAAATGTATTAATGTGTCAAGTGCAACATCTGGTTTCTCCTCATTATACACCACATACCAGGAAATATGATTTACATCAACAACATAGGAATCACTACAAAACTTATATTAGTCCCAGCCTTTGGAACTTTGGTTTTCCTAGATATGGCTACTATATTGTGATCACTATATCCGATGGATTTGTAAACTGCTTTCAAACTCATTTCTGCAGCATTAGTAAAGATGTGATCAATACATGTTGATGATTTCATTCCTGTGCTGTCTGTAACTACCCTGGTAAGTTGATTGATAACCTGAACCAGGTTGCAGGCACTAGTTACAGTTTGAAGCTTTCTTTTGAGTGGGGAGCCTGAAGAAAGCCGGTCAATTTCAGAAAATATACCTCTCTATTAATATCACATAAAAACAGCCACACCTCCACCTTTGGCATTTCTGTCATTTCTGTAGATGTTATAACCATTGCTACCAATGTATCATCAAAGGTATTATCTAAGTGAGTTTCAGAGATTGTCAGAAAATGAATGTCATCTGTTGCTAGTAAATTATTGACTTCATAAACCTTGTTCCTTAAGCTACATATGTTAACGTGGGCTATTTTTAACACTTTTCTGGGATGCTTGATTCTTTTTCTTGCTTTACTGGGAAACTTAGCAGAGGTACATTAGTCCTAAAAGTATAACTCTGGTTCACAGGCACATTATTACTGCATACAATAGCTGTAAAATCAGCAGAGGCATTCAGGGCAGTAAGAAGGACATAAATTAGGTTACTTACATTGTGTCTACCAATGCCCCTGGGATAGTGTATGTTTTCTGAAGCATTATGCCAACTCAGCGACACAATGGTAGGGATTAAATGAGCTTGACAAGTCATTGTCTCAATGCAGCCTAATGCCGTGAAAGGATCCAGGAACCCACAGAGCTGCAGTAGTCTCGTAGCCAGTTATAGAGGGCAAAAAGTCTGCTGAATCGTTCAATGCCACGATTTAGGGAGGACATAGGGCCAGATATTATGGGGCATTTGTTGGTGTCAAGTAGTAACCCAATCAGTTCTTTAAAATCCATCTTCAGCTGTTCTGAGCTGCCCTTCATAATGTCATTCGGCCCCACGTGAACCATGACAGTATCAGCCCCCGGTGACAGACGCACAGCCTCGGGAAGTAACCTGGTGATATCCTGAACTTTTGCCCCAGGAAAACACAAAGTCTTTGCCCCAGGTACAGATATATACCTCACCATTGAACTCCCTATCACTATCGGCTCCCTATATAGCCGGAATGATCCGGCCTCTGCCGTGTCTCGAAGATGATTGCGAGGTCAGAGCCTCAGAACTCACCTGAGAAGAGGGCTGCTGAGACCCCGGCTGCGTGCAGGCCACGTCAGCCAAAGGGACAGAGCTCTGATCCAAAGAGCACGGCCCAGCGGAGGAGTGCCGCAGTTGTCCAGGCTGTGCCCAGGCAGTTCATTGACTATGACAGAGAGAGGTAGTTGGAGGGAGATCCACAGCCACGGAGGGAACACCCAATCCCTGTCAGAAGACAGCTAGTACAGGGGCTCAAAGTCATTTGAAAGTCTTAAGTCTGGACGCGGGGAAAGAAGGCAGGCGCGCCGAGAACGATTCTTCTCCTTCTTTCTGGTTCCGACACGGATTCATTTACGCTCACCTGGACTCGAACAATGAGCAGCCATTTTCTGGTCCGAGCTAGTAGAGGGGTGCAGTGGCTGAAGATGATCATAGCATGTGTTAAATGTAGAGTTTTGATCAAACAGTTACGAAGAAGTCGCAAACAGCACAGTAGTACGACAACGCAGAAGTGTGACATTTTCCCGTCGTGTTATGAGATCTGCTGAATAGCTAATTGAACATGGGAGTAATAAGGGATCCCACTGCTGCGACACACACTGACTGCCAGACTGGTTCCTATGGGCGGGCAGCCAAGTGGGGCTGCAGAAGCCCCTGACGATCAAAACACACACCCAGGTATAAGAGCAAATACACAGAGAGACACACACGATACAGTACAATACTAGAAATACAGTAAAACGCTAGATTGGAGAGACTTGACTCAAATATCCACTCTGGCTATAAGGGGTGCCTCAGGCCCTCTCAGTAGGAAGAAGGCTTTCCTCAGGTCTATGAAGGTTCCTCCACACAGCCTCTCCACATCAACCTGCTCTATAGACCCTACAACAACACAGAGAGACAATGTGTCAACCTGAACTCTGACCCATGAGACACAGAGGACAATTTAATTGGAGAATGAGATGGATTGTTATTTCAAATGGGAATGTACTGTTCTAACAGTGATGCCATGAAGTAATGTGTTATATGTAGTGATGTTCTCTTACCAACATCAATCAAATGTAATCAAATGTATTTATGAAGCCATTCTTACATTCTTGATGTCACAAATTGCTGTACAGAAATCCAGCCTAAAACCCCAAACAGCAAGCAATGCAGGTGTAGAAGCACGGTGGCTAGTAAAAACTCCCTAGAAAGGCCGGAACCTAGGAAGAAACCTAGAGAGGAACCAGGCTATGAGGGGTAACCAGTCCTCTTCTGGCTGTGCCAGGAAGGAGATTGTAACAGAACATGGCCAAGATGTTCAAATGTTCATAGATGACCAGCAGGGTCAAATAATAATAATCAAAGGAGAAATGTGCTTTGTTCTGTTCAGTGCAGTTGAGGAGAATGGATTCATTCACAATGTCCTTGTCCTCTCCAAGCTTTTCCAGGATTCCCTTCTGCATCTGAGAGGAACAAACATATTCCCATGCTGTGCAACCTACAAGTTTGTGTTGCTATATAAATCTCTGTTGAAAGTTATTCATGTCAAGAAATGCCCATTTATTTTATATCATTACAATAATGTCACTCTCAAATGAGAAATTCGGAAGTGGGAGGGGGCTGTTATTGTTGTATAATGTCTTAGTCTCAATTCTAACCTCCATGCCACAGGGAAAATGTTCCAGACTGCAATGCTGCTCGACATGCATCATCATCCTCTATATTATTCAGGAGCCTAAAATCAGACATGCCATAACTTTAGCATGAATGTAATGAAATAACAAATCCCATTCAACTGTTATTTAACTTGCAGTATGCTTATAAAATGGGTGTGGTATATCTGCGAGTGAACTGAACTGACCTCATCCTATGTTGACAAATTATTCTACATTATACAATCTAATAATAATAAAAAGGGATCCAAGTGAAAGACAAAGTTGATGATAGTGGAAACTGTCTTTGTAGCACTGCCCTGGCTTGACCATAGAGGGCTGCTTCCAATCAGAGTATGTGGGCGAAGCTGGAGCAGAGCCTGACCAATTTGACAGGTGGGTGGAGCGAGATTCCCAAAGGC
This sequence comes from Oncorhynchus gorbuscha, assembly GCF_021184085.1. Lineage (NCBI taxonomy): Eukaryota > Metazoa > Chordata > Actinopteri > Salmoniformes > Salmonidae > Oncorhynchus > Oncorhynchus gorbuscha. The sequence continues at coordinate 53,413,239 of NC_060179.1, forward strand.
TGGAGCATTGGCTTTCTCACTGGCTCCAATTTCGCTCCAGTAGAACTCACTTCACGTGCTCAGGGCATGTCTGCCCCAGCATGCATTTGTAGTCTACTCGTGTTCTGCTATAGCCCCTTGTCTTTAGCTAGTCATGGAGTTCGCTTTATATTTTCATTAAGTAACTGATAAAACACACAGGTGCTAAATCAAGGTGACTTAACATGATGAGGACCAACTTCAAGAGAGGGAGTGCGGTGATGTAGAGTTCACAACTAAATAATCATTGTGGAATCCGAAAAGACGAGTATCCCAAAAGCATGATTGTGTACTTACTACGTGCACATGCTAAAATAAAGGAATGAGGTGGGTAGATAACTAAGTGGGTCATTGTAGCAAAGTATTTATAAACAAAAAATCTGAACTTAATTTTCGTTATATGATCTATACAACAGGCCATAATTGATTTTGTCCCAATAGGTCTGGCATATTCCCATGTTCAAGGAGCTTTCTGTTTTGATTGGGTTATTTTGCCTATAAACATTTAGGCCTACCTGTAGAAAAAAAATACAACTCTGAAACTCTGCCCAGCCTGGCAAGAGTGGCCAAAAGGGTGTTTAGCATCCCCAGTTGCTCTTCAAGTGTGGAGAGGATATTATCCGCTGCTGACAGGTGTTGTGCCGAAAATCTCCCCCCTGCTAGAATCCTCCCCCATTCTCGTTCTTTATTGCTGCGACTTGCTTGCTAGTTGAGATTTCTGCTCTCCACTCCGTTGTCAATTGAGCCTACATTTCACTGATCTTAGTAGCAGAAAGCATTTTTTGTCTGCAGTTCTCGGTTTGGATATTTGCTTCAAGTGTATGTGACGCCCTGGGCGGTTGCCCATGTCGCTCGTACCTAAATCCACTACTGATTTGTATTCATCTCTAAATAAATCTCTGCCAAAATGTGTCATCTCTCCTATGTCTTATTCGACTAGTATTTTTTGAAAGTGTACGGATAATTCAGCCATAGTTGTTCTGATATGTGTATTGCTTGCCAACATTTTACTCCCTCTGTTCAATAAACCCACATACATTCATTATTAATTTTGGTTGCCTATCCTGACAAAGTTTGTTCTATAGAAAGTATTTGACTCTGATGTGTGCCACGGAAAGTATTTGACTCTAGGCACCAAATTAAGTAAATTAGAAGAGGGGGAGAATTCTGGCAGGGGGGAGATTTTCCGCACAACAGCTGTTCTCCAGGCACCATCGTGTGACCCTGAAGCCACAGACAGGCCAAAATGATTTAAGGCACTAATAGGTCATTTTTCTCTTAATTTATATTTAATTATAAGTCAGTCACATCCTATATGCGCAATTTATATACTATAATGTTTAAATGCTGAGCACTTTATGCCCCTACCAGCCTATTGTGTCTCAATCGCAAATGCTTCACAATGTATTACTTTGTAGGCTATAGCTTTGAGATAGAAATATAACCTAAATAATTTGTTCTTAGACTCCGTCTGGCTCCTGCCCTATTTATATGGTTTATATGCTGTTTAATATAACATGGAGCCTATTTGAAAATATCACTTACATTCACCTTTTCATGTTTATTCAAATACTTTTCATTCAAATCCGTATGGATTGGTTTCAATACTTTAAAAAACAAGTTGGTAGGTCAAGATAGTCACAAAAATAGATGGGTGTTCGGTTAACTTTAATGAATGGAGCGAATTGTGAGCAGCAGTTTTTTCCCCCCACGTGAGCCTGAAAACAGGAGACGTAGGAAAGGGCATGGAGTGCCAGACCAGTGCTTGTCCATGATCGAGATTTCCAAACGCTCAACTCTGCTCACATGCCATGGTTCCAATGGAGCAGAGCCTGCAAAGGCGTTCATAGATTCTTGGGTTCTACTAGAAAACATTTCGTTTGTAACATGATTAAAGCAATGCGGTAAAACCACATCACAATAAATGTACCTAAAAGTATGTTATTGCAGTGATATTCTGCGCGTTTGACCTTCACGTCTATGTTCATGACTAATCACATATAGGTGCTCACAGTACACTTTGTACTGCCTCGTTTACTTTAAAAATGGAGGTTGAATAATTTATATTATGAGTCTCCACAGGTTCTTATCAAATCATTACTAGTCTAAACTAAATTAAACTGCAAAGGTGATACTGTAAGACAAATAAGACACCCTTTCTTGCAGTTCACCCGAAAATAATAAGGGAACAAATTGCGTCAAGGCACAATCATGTTTGAGACAGATACTGTAGATCGAGAGCACAGCGACCTCTGCCACTGAAAGAGTGTATGGCCAAGGACATGACTTCTGTTGTATGGTTTTGGTGTAGTCGAAGATTATTTTTGCCCCATTCGGCTGTAGTTTCGTTTTAACCCTTTCATTACATTTTACTGATGGAAAACCAAGATCATATTACTAAAAACTTTACAAAACATGCATTTCCTTTTAATTGACATTGGTCCCTCTCTATTTCAAACTTGGCTGGAGTTAAGGTTACACTTAACCTGCAGGCCTGTCCTTAACATTGACATGGGTTTTCACCTGAACTAAGAATATTAATATATATTTTTTTTAAACACACCAAAGACACAATTCCATTTGCATACTGATCATCATTTATTATGACCTTTAAAAACAAACATGTATGTAAACATATATTTTCAAACAATATACAAAAGCAGATTTGAACATTCAGTGTGTACATAATCACAACAATATATGAATTGCAAAGCACAGAACATTGAAAAAAAAGTGAAGTGAAAAAGTGCATAACGTTTAAGGAATTCTGACTAACTTCTGAAAAGAGAACATATGGCAGAAGTTAGTTTGAACAATACCAATTGTGCATTCTGTGGACAAAGTTTTTTTGAAATATTACATACATTTGAAATATTACACATACAGTTTTGAATACATAAAATAGTCATGATATTTTTGGTTGAAAATACATCAGAAAACTTTGGGTCTCTGCTCCTCTGGAGTTCTCATTCGAACGGCTTCACAATTTTCATTGAAACGGCTTCACAATTTTCATTGAAATATAGCCCTAGAATAAAGAAAAATAGCAATTAGGCAAACAATAACATCAAAAACGTAGGCTATCGGTTTGTTATTTCCTTAATGGGAATTTTATTTAACACAATCTGACCCTCTATCCTCCTCCTGCTTGTTCTTACCGGGAAAGAGTATAACAGGATTCCGATGAAGAGCAGCACTAGGATCAGCAGGATCAGTCCAATGAACATACACTTGAATTTGCGACACAAAATAAACTTCATGGTCTTACAGGGGTTCGTGAACCAGAAGAAGGACGTGTCTGGACGGCTGTTGAAAGAGGAAACAGAGTTTAATATGGTATGTACAGTTTGAGGTAAACATTTCTGATATGCCTATGAAAAGGGTGAATCTACACAGACCAGTGGAAGTCCTTACTTAGGGAAGTCAAGCTTTGGGTTCATGTTGGGTTCATCCCTGCCCTTCCCAGCAGGCTTCCCATCCACCTCATTCTCAGCCACAATTTCAAGAGTCATCTCGACCTTCCCCTACACAAGATGTTAATTCAGATTTATTCCACACAATGTTTCATATATGCCTCTGATTCGCAATTTAGTAATCTACTGCAGACCCCCTAAAACCAGGTTGATTTATAGTCTTGGTTTTGCCATTGTTAAAATTGATGACCGCTAAGCTGTACTCACACCAAGGACTTCCTTCCCATCCTGTTCAATGACACAGGGCCACCAGCCTCTGACAGACTGCTGAGCAAACAGCGAGTTGGTCAGGTCTGATTTGTGTGGCTCTGCATCCAACATCACCTCCATCATACCCAGACTGCACTTCTCTGGAGTCTTGGCAGGAGGAGTTAGGTTACAAAGATCCAGCTCTACTGTGCCTATAAAATGAGCAGAACAGCACAGAACTGTGTTAATAGCAGAATTGATCAGCTGAAGCAACATATGAACATTTTTGGTTGAAAGAAAGTATTGTATGGTAATTCATAGTGCTAGAGGTGTCTCACCCAGGTAATCATCTAATGAGAACTTGTCATTATCCCAAATTTGAACAATCAACTTGGGGGGTATCCTGAACTCTGTTTTGTCTAGACTCCAGAAGTGCTCCTGTTAAAGATAAGCAAAAAAAAACAGGCAAAATTGTTGCCAATGAAATGCATCTCAATTTTATCTTACTACACTATTACGTTTAATATTTTTGTCAAGCCTCAAACCTTCTTGGAGACCAGACATAGCTGTTCAGCGGGCAGGTATTCAAAGCCAAAGATGAACCTCCAGTTGAAGTTGCCATCTCCGTCCAGAGACCTGTAGTGGACGTCAGTCTTCTGCTTGTCCTCCTCCATACCTGGCATCCAACTGAAAAGACAAACTGACTGGTTAAATAATTTAGGTTGTAATGTGCCATTGTAGTAGTTAGATCCTAATATATTTTCAACAGATAATTGATCAACACTAAACTCTATCCTCCCGATTCCTGCTTACAAGCAAAAACAGGAAGTACCAGTGACGAGCTCTATACGGAAGTGGTCTGATGAAGCGGATGCTAAACTACAGCACTGTTGTTTCGCTAGCACAGACTGAAATATGTTTTCCGGAATTCATCTGACAACATTGAGAAGTTTACCAGTCACTTGCTTCATTAATAAGTGCAGTGACGATATTGTCACTACACTGACTGTACATATCCCAACCAGAAGCCATGGGTTACAGGCAACAGCCACACTAAGCTAAAGGCTGGAGCTGCCACTTTCAATGGGTGGGACACTAATCCGGACGCTTATAAGAATTCCTGCTACAACCTTCGACGACCATCAAACAGGCAACGCATCAATACAGGACTAAGATCAAATCCTACTACTCCAGCTCTGACGCTGGTCGGCTGTGGTAGGGCTTGCAGAATATCACAGATAACAAAGGGAAATCCAGCCGCAAGCTGCCCAGTGACGCATGCCTACCAGACGAGTTAAATGCCTTCTATGCTTGCTGTTCCGGACGACTGATCTCAGTCTTCGTAGCCAATGTGAGTAAGACCTTCAAACAGCTTAACATTTACAAGGCTGCAGGGCCAGAAGGATTACCAGGATGCATACTCCGAGCATGCACTGACCAGCTGGCAAGTGTCTTCACTGGCATTTTCAACATCTCCCTGACCCAGTCTGTAATACCTACAGATTTCAAGCAGACCACCATAGTAAATAAATGACTACCGCCCTGTAGCACTCATCTGTAGCCATTAAATGCTTTGAATGGCTGGTCATGGCTCACAACACCATCATTCCAGAAACTCTGGACCCACAATTTTCACACTGCCCCAACAGATCCACAGATGTCGCAATCTCTACTGCCCTCTCCCAGGTAGACAAAAGGAAAACCTATGTGAGAATGCTGTTCATTGACTACAGTGCTGCATTTTTGGTAAGCATTTCAATGTTAATCTACATTTGATTGATTGATACCCTTTGACGTAGATATCGTTCATGTGCTCCCCAGTGATGCTGGTTTCATCCAGAATGACATCAGTGGTGTTCCAAACAACAGCTCGAAGGAAATACCTAAATGGAGACATGTCTTAATGAATTCCGTTTATAGACAAGATTACTTTGAAATACCAAATTGAGAAACAATTCTTACTTTTTGGCCTTGCGTGGTGCAATGTCAAAGGGTGGTCCGGGAAGGCCCATGCTTTTGGGGTAAACATCCACCCACATTTGAAGACGGCCCTATACAGTGAGTAAAAATACAGTTAGTCTCAGATACACGGAAGCAGTGGTAGACATATTAAAGAGGAAGACAACATGGACAGTGACCTGAGAGAGTTGGGGCTGGAAGCTGCTGAACAGTGTCCTGGTCTCCACATGCTCCGGCACCAATCCTTGAGTTCTGAGCACATGCAGAGGGAGACGTTCGTTGGCAGGGCCCAAGTGCTGGTGGATCTCGTAGTTAGCCTCTAAATGTAGATGGTAAAAGTGGGTTACCTCAAGTCAAAGGCTCTACTCAGGTCACACAAAACAAGCTAAAATGAACGTTAAGAAAAACGGCATTTTAAAAAAAAGGGTCATGAATTACCAAATTGAGCCAGGGTGTACTGTTCCCCATTGAATGATAGTGTGTTGCCATTGTCTTCTGTCATGGGTGGAGGGACACCTTTGAGGCGGGCCAGGTTCTGAAGGATCTGAGAGGGCTTCAGCTGGTCGCGCCATTGGTTGATTCCAGAGCTGTTTCAGGGAGATCAACACAGCAAATAAGTTCTTAATTGACCTGCCTAGTAAAATAAAATGTAAGTAAAAGACTATCTGTAGCTATACAACAGAAGGCAAGGGGCATTTTGTAGTGAACTCTCACATTACGATTTACAGTAGGAAAAAGTATCCTCACATGCAGTATGTCTGGGGTAGGCCACAGTAGGAGCCGAAGCGCGACAAGAAACGGTTCTCCAGGTCAATCACTGTCTCTCCCACTTTCTCATCGCGACTCAGCAGATCATAGTCATACACAGAGATCTTCAGGTCTTTGTCTTCAGGCAAGAAACATGTCATCTCAAACATTCTGTAAAAAAAAGGTTTAATATAAGTGTAATGTACAATATTAGCCATAAGATTATGAGGGTATATAAATGTGTGATTTTTACCTTCCAAACACAGGGTTGGTGGTATTTGGTAAGTAGTTGTCTCGGTCCTCAATTGACTTTTTCCCCAGGGCAATCTTCATATAAGGATCACACTGTAAAGGAAAGGCAAATTGAGAAAACATGTTGCAAAATTGAAGCGATTCAATGTAGTCTGCGTAAAATTGAAGAGGGCAGCAACACAGCAATGGACAATGCAAGAGCTTTGGATTCCAAGGTTATATCTTCATTTTGGGATAAACAGTTAGTTAGACGTTCACTACTAGTGCCTTCAGAAAGTATTCACACCCCTTTACTTTTTCCACATTTTTGTGTTTCTGCCTGAATCGTCTCTGGCCTACACACACTACCCCATAACATCAAGGTGGTATTATGGTCTTGAGAAATTTTTGCAAATGAATTTAAAAAATGAAAAGCTATGTCTGGTCAGTAAGTGAACACCTTTATGGCAAGGCTAAATAAGTTCAGGAGTAAATATTTGCTTATTTAACAAGTTGCAGGGACTCACTCTGTGCAAGAAGTGTTGAACATGATTTTTGAATGACTACCTCATTTCTGTACCCCTACATACAGATAAATTGTAAGTTCTCAGTCGAGCAGTGAATTTCAAACACAGATTTAACCAAAGATCAGGAAGGTTTTCCAATGCCTCGCAAAGGGCACCTATTGGTAGAGGGGTAAAACTTTTTTTAAAGATACTTAATATCCCTTTGAGCATGGTGAAGTTATGAATTACATTTTGGATGGTGTGTCAATACACCCAGTGACTACAAAGACAGGCATCCTTCCTAACTCAGTTGCCGAAGAGGCAAGAAACCACTCAGGGATTTCATAATGAGGCCAATGGTGACTAAACAGTGGCTGTGATAGGAGCAAACTGAGGATGGATCAAGAACATTGTAGTTACTCCACAATACTAATCAAAACGAGTTAATAGAATGCCTGTAAAAATAAAAAAATGCATTCTGTTTTCAAAAAGTGGCAAAGAAATTAACTTTTTCGAATACAAGCCGTTATGTTTGGACCAAATCCAATACAACACAATGAGTACCACTCTTCATATTGTTAAGCATGGTGGTGGCTGCATCATGTTATGGTATGCTGGTCATCAGCAAAGACTACAGAGTTTTGTTTATTTGAATAGCACTAAGCACATGCAAAATCCTAGAGGAAAACCTGGTTCAGTCTGCTTTCCACCAGGCACATACAACTTTCAGCAGGACAATAACCTAAAACACAAGGCCAAATATACACACACGTTGCTTACCAAGAGAACATTGAATGTTCCCGAGTGGCCTAGTTACAGTTGACTTAAATCTGCTTGAAAATCTAAGGCAGAACTTGAAAATGGCTATCTAGCTATGGTCAACAACCAATTTGACAGAGCTTGAAGAATTGTGGAAATAATTGTTGCACAATCCAGGTGGGCACAACTTAGAGACTTACCTAGAAAAGACTCACAGCTGTAGTGGCTGCCAAAGCTTACTAACATGCATTTACTCAGGGGTATGAATACTTATGCAAATGATATTTCTGCATTTAATTTAATACATTCGCACACATTTCTAAAAACATGTTTTCACTTAGGGGTTAGTGTGTGAAGATGGGTGAGAATTATACTTTTTAAAATCCATTTTGAATTCAGGCTGCAACAACAAAATGTGGAATAAGTCAAAATACCACAATTCATGTTGTAAAGTTACAAATAACATGAGATGAATATTGCTCACGTCATTCAATGTCAAACCAATATGGGTTTAGAACTTTAAAGCCAATCATCTCAGAATCACATTTTTTACAGATGTAATCTTATAACTCCAAGGTCACATCAGGACTCGCCTGGCCGTTGTTATCCTTGGGTTGCAGGTCGATGCCTCTGACCACATAGATCCTGACCAGGCACTCCTGAGGCCCGCTTTCAGGCAGCTCACGGAACTGGCGAGGAGGAAGAGCAACACCCGGGTCGTCTGATAGAGGGTACACCTTAAAAGAGCCCTGAAAAAACAAATCAGCCATCACTGACAGGTAGCAATGCATCAACTCCGCCACTAGAATGCAGCAATAGCCTGATCTATGACTGATACATTCCATCCATTTGTATAACTGAGCCAATGTGGCATGTTATGCATGAGACATGTAAGTGTAGGTATTTTGTGACACAACGGTGAGCAACTGCTGTTCCACCTTGAATTCTCCAACGACAGATGGATCGTCATCCCCATCTTCATTCTTGCCTCTTTTCAGTTTGAAGGTCCTGCAGAAATCAGTGAGTTGTTTGAACTCAGGAATCTCTTCCAGTTCGTTATCATACACCTGAAAACAGAAGATATAAAATTATATTTGAGTCTAGGGGGGGGGGAACTATTCCAATTAATCAGTGCAGCTACTTCAGATGTATTCTGTGTGAGATGTCAAGGCTTCACCTTCAAAGTGTCATATCCTTTCTGAAGGTAAGGACGGCACTTCTCCTGATCTCCAATGGAAGCGTAGAATTTACTCCACCAATCAACTGTCTCCTTCTCCTAATGTGAAAAAGCAAAGTTAATATCAAATTCAAGTCTGTACATCAGTGTGATAGAGCTGTGCGTAGAAGTTTCCATATCTTACCTTCTCTGCAAGCTTTAAGGAGAATGGGATGAAAGGAAAGATAAGTAAACAAGGTGTCAAGTCAATACAGTCATTCGCATGCCAGCTAGTGAATCAGTGTCACATGCATGATCAATCTGGTAGATTCTATAAGATCTGCTGTAGCATGAAGGGGAAAAAGCTTATTTATTTGATTCATTGATCACCAAATGTGATCCAATGGCATGATTGGACATTGTTTGAATGCATGAGCTACGATTGTCTAGAAGGTTGATCATTGATTACAATATAAGTGGTATAATTTGCAGTTCTGTCATTTTAAATAATTGTAAAACAATTTAAATATGATCACCTGATCAGCAATATCCATTGGATTATAGGAATGAGTAGGCAAGATGTGAGAATGCAAAATCAAAAGAATAGTTTCAATAAGGGTTTCTTTTTTGTTGTTGCTCAGTTCTAAATACGGGACACAGATGTCCTGTTTTATTAGATTAAACTCAAACTTTTTTAATTTTTTAAACAGGTTCAAAGTTGATTTAATTTTGTTTACTTCTTTGGATGAATCACATTTTGACTCTGCTCATACTCCTTCCGCAGCAGTCATTTCATCTCTCTCTATATAAACATGGATCACCGTTGAGAACTGAGAAAGGCAACCTCAACCCTGCAGTGTCGTTGTACAGCCTATAGAGTTAAACTATAGATGACCATACATTAAAGATGAGATGTAGGTGGCGGCCATTTTGATGACTGCTGCTGATATACTCTACACAAACTGCAAGTCAAAGCATCAACGTGAAATTTGGACACTTAGAATAAATCTTACAAGCTTAAAAGCTCTGAGTGTAATGTCAAACAAAATATGGTGAATGAGGGATTTCCCCTTCAAATGCCAGAGTATACCTGAGTTTCAAGCAGAGGCCTCCCGTCTTCCATGTCAATTCTGATGTCCCGAGGAGAAGCGGCCATCAGAGCCACTAAAAAAAGTTGAGACAATTTCTTATGTACATCTCATATGTTGGAAAACCATTTCAATCTCAACATAGGGTGGTAGACTGCACGTGTAGTAAGTCTATAATAGAGACAGTTACCTTTGGATGACATGGATGACTTCTGGATGATGTAAGGGTCGCAGCGAAACTCCTCCAGAGTGTCTATGGTACACTGTCCAACCACTGGCTTCCTGCCAAATGGCCTGTGGTCGATCACCTTCAGCACGATGGGAGGGGTGTACATCTCCTCTTTGGGAAGGAGCTGAGGATAAAGACAAACTTTGACATTGATCCCCTGAGTGAGGAATGAGAGGATGCCTACACTGGCAACATTTTACAAAACAAAAATACAAAAAAAAAAACAAATGCCTGAGATCCAAAGCAAGCAGCTCTTACCACTTTGAGGAAGAGGACAGATCCAGGAAAGTTGGGGCTCTTCTTCATGTTCTTGATGACAGCAGACTGAACCACCTCTCCTCCACACTCCACCACCAGGCTAGGGGAGGACACCGTAGCCAACTGGTAGGTCTTCATGTTGCGCAAGCCCCAGGCCAGAATCTGGAACACACAGCATATATAGTGGGAAACTGCAGGTAAACTTCCCATTTCTGTGGTAATGTTATGACTGAAGTATTGTAGTTTTACCTCAATGGCCATGAGTTGCACCACAGGCCGTATCCCCTGAGGCACCATGTACAGATTCTCTGCCCTCTTGGGAGGAACCAGAGGGAGGTCCATCCCAATCCCCTGGAGACAAAGTACACACAATACACATAAGCGTCTTCCTATAAGCCTCCCCACTAACCAATACTGCTCCACATCCTACTCTGGTACTACACCTTATCTGTCAGGATGAGCTCAGCAGCCACAAGCACCTCCCCAGCCCGCCTGCCCTTGTGTGTGATGGGAGACCACAGCAGTTGAGGGGTCTGGTCCATGCCTGGGTTCAGTTTCACCAGGGGGACACACATGCTCCGACCCAGCAGCTCATGTTTCCCCTGGGGCAGAGTGTAACATGTTAACCAACTACAGCCAGGATGAAAATCAGTCAATTAAGGGACTGTTGATAACCTGAGTAACTGACGGGACTTTGATCACACTCACCACTTGGTCATTGTCATAGAACTCCAGCACCACATCTGGGGGATAGTGGGCGATGTTCTGGGGGTCCCCGTAGATCTCCATGTTATGGAAGATCAGAGTCTGGTCCCACGTGGGGTTCAGAGTAGCCTTCATGGTCTCGGTGGTTTGACTCATGTGCAGGAAAGACACATGGGCATATGGATCTAGGAGGAGATCGAACACATTGTGTGTTATTTTCATAATATCTCACGTGTCAACTGCCACCAAATCAAGAGGATTTTTGACAGGGAGATGTGCAGACCCGAGAAGCTGTCTTTGTCCATGGCAACAAGGTTCCTGGCCTGGTAAATGTAGATGCGGAGGTGGTAGACGTGCGACCCTGCAAGAAGAAAAAAAACCAAAAACAGCCACGGTTAAGGCCAGTATCAGACAGAGAAATTCATGCCAACTATGTATAACTAAAGCACTCACTGTCAAATGAACAGGAAACAGTTGGAGTATTGGCACCAAAGGGTTTGGACGCATCAACAGTCTCATCTTTTCTCTTCTCATCTGTATCAACCCCCTGCAAAGACAAATCAAGAATCCCTCAGAATTAATCACTCAACAGGGATGGACAACTGCTGGACAAGTGTCATCATGCCAGGGAGAAGAGAAAACTAACAGAAGCTGCAGGCCATGAGGACCAGAGTTGCTCACCAGTGTCCCCTCCAGTTTGAAAATGGCAGATGCCCCTAGGCGGTCGGCGGGGGCCATCTTCCTCCTCCGGCGTCGGCGTCGGATTGTGTCGGTGGAACGCACCTTCCTGTGGAACTTCCAGCCAATCAGAGAGGAGAACTCCCAGCCCTCCGGGTCTCCTTGGTCTCGCTTCTGAAAAGGCAGGGGAATATATTAGACACTCACAACATTTAATTACAGTTTCCTATTGGCACAGTGCGCACGGACCTCAGCGGTTGTACCAGCAGCGGATCTCTTCCTGGGCCTGACCACTCTCCTCCTTCTGTGGACGTGGTACATCTTCTCTGCTGGCACCCATGACTTGGGCTTTTCATCTGGAGGGATGGTGATTCCATACTCCCAACCTGCATTCAAATACAAACCTTAGAAATTCATACACAATGCTTGAAAATACTACAGGTCATTTCTACAGTAGTAGACATTACAAATTCCAATTTCAAGTCAAGTCCTCCACTGCAAGGTCAAGCAGTGTGTGAAAGCAGACCTTTCTCATCCACAGCCCTGTTGTCATCCACAGCCCACTCAGCCTCCCAGCTCCAGCCTGCAGGACACTCCATTTCCCCTGGGTTCTGAGTCTTCTCCCCATTCTGCAAACACAACGAACAACACCTCAGTTACCTGAACACCGTTGTGCGTTTTTGTCTGCGTTGTTGTGTGTTCCCTAACCACGTCAGCGTAGGGCTCAGCAGCAGGCTTCCACTCTCCGCCAGGGAAGCGAGTCTCGTTCTGGAAGACTTCATCTATGAATTCAGTGTGTCCCGCATCTGCCTCTGTCAACAGACTTGTACAGACACAAAGAGATATTATTACACAGACTTAAAACCTGCTCAAAAAGACCTGGTACAACAATACTCCTCACTAATGGGTGGTTGATGGAATGAGAAATGAAAACAACCAAAGAACTGGCAGCTGGGTCATGTTCATTAGGCACCAAAGGGAAGAAAAGAACAAGAAACAGAGAGGGCCTACCTAGACTTATCCAATATGAAAAATATCTATTTTCTGTTTCAAAACGGCGTGGCCTGTCTGCTGAACATGACTGATTTCATTTGATTGTGATAAAGGAGAGCAGATTACAAATATTCTACCACTGTATAAAACATAAGTCTTACCCCTTCTCTGGGTCGATGAACCATTCTCCCTCCCACTCCCAGCCTCGCGGGGGCATGAAGTACTCCTGTTTCAGCTTCAGTTTGCCAGTCACATCAGAGTACTTGTGGCGTAAACCCAGACCCGTAGTTCCCCACTTTCCCAGCATGTAGGCCTGATTCTCATACTGCCAAGGGGGGGGAGAAACAAACACTTAATATACATTTATACAACACTCTTCCCCCATTTCTATTAAGTTCAACACTCAAAAAAAAGGGAGTCATTTTCATAGAACCATACCAATTCAGCAAACACACTGAACGTCCCCTCAGAGAAAGTGTTGAACTTCTTCTCGTGTGCAGACAGGCCAAGCCACACGTTGACTCTGATCTGGACTGGAACCTTGAGCCCCTTGTTTTTATCCATAGGGTACTGCATGAGGATAGTCCTGGTCCTGCCACAGAACTGTCCACAGGCCTGTTCGCTGTAGGTGGAGTAGAGGAGCTGGTGGGCTGGGATACGGCTGTACGCCACTCTCGTCTCCCCCCTCAGCATCCAGATGATCACGTCAGGCATGCTGTTCTGGGGCTGGAGAGGGACACATGTAAACACACAATGTCAATTACATCCCCAGATAATACAGCCCTACCACTACCTTCAAGGGTAATTTAGAGGGAATGTTACATGGAAACATGCAGTAAAAGTCAAACATTTGGACACCTACTGATTCAAAGTGTTTTTCCCTTTATTTATTTTTTACAAGTTTCTAAATTATAGACAACAAAACTATGAAATAACACATATGGAATCATAGTAACCAAAAAACAGAATCTGTGAAAAGAGTGCACCTACTTTGTAGAATATAAAATATAAACAAATCAAGCTAACACTTTTTTGGTTACTACATGATTCCATAGTTTGTCTTCACTACTATTCTGCAATGTAGAAAATAGTTTAAAAAAAGAAAAACCCTTGAATGAGTAGTTGTCCAAACATTTGGCTGGTACTGTACTTAAAATGTGAAGAGCCTATAGCCCCAATTTTCAGCCATTATAAATATTAAAAAAATTGGTGATTATTGATAGCATTTTACCAAAAGTATATCATGCCCAGACTAACAGCTTGACCTCTGACCTACCTCATCAGCAAGCTGCTTCAGTTTGTCTAGCCAGCCCTCGATGTCCACCAGGGTGTCCTTGATGTCGGCGGGCTCGTCTCTCATACGGTCGGCCCCCTCCATGATAGTCTGCAGGGCGTTGTCCCGCAGCTTCTTGATCTGGATGTCCAGGGCAGTCAGGTTGGATTGGCCCTCCAGGTCTGGAACTTTGAAACTGGTATGATGGGGATTGGGTTAGATACAAATACTGGGTTAATAGTAATCTTCGCCGTGTTTGAGCTAGATCAGCAAGGAGTTATTATTTGAAAACCCAACAGATTATACCAATGTTTACCAGATAAACCCATTAAAAACAAGAAATCATTTACCGGTCAAGATCGTCAATCAGCTGATTCACCAGCCTCAGCCAGATCTCTGCCAGACAGTTGTCAGAAGCTTTAGCCAAGATGGCAGTCTTCATTGCAGTGATGTTAGATTGCTGAAAGGAGCAATAGACTCAAATTTGACATTGCATTCATACATTCTATGAATAATAGAATACCATTTACATTTTAGTCATTTAGCAGACGCTCCTATCCAGAGCGACTTACAGTAGTGTGCATACATTTTCATACTATGAATAAAATCTGCCATGGCAAAAAACAATAATTAACACATTATCTTACCAGGCGTTCAGATATGTACAGAATGATGTTGACTGCATCCAAACGGTGACTGATGTCCTCCCAGAATGATGTGATGACAACCACCGGCTTTGTGTCAGCCCAGGGCAGGTAATAGTAGTGGTTACCTGTTTAAAATAAACTAAATGAGTCCAATTCACATACTCTTGTAGAGGTACCAATTACAAGATGAGTTTCATTTCTAAGGTGGCTTGGTCCTTTACCATCAAAAACAGCACAGCTGTACTGGGTAGTGGAGGACAGTGGTTTACAGGTGGTGTCCAGTTTGTTGCCATAGTTGCCGATGCTGACCTCAAACTGGATTGGTTCGCCAGGCTCCTGGAGCATGCTGGCACTGTGGAACACGGCACACAGACAGTACTTCCTCCTACGCTGGTATTTCTGATCAGAAAATAAAACGTGTATTATTTGACTTACATTTCAAATAACTTTGTTATTCAAAGATTCACATGCATTTAGTTTTTCTTTGACCAGAACCACCAAAACAGGACATACCTATAGGAGAAAAGGGTAAGGTAAAATTGATTAAGAAACAATGGGAGGACAGGTTACAGTACCTGGGCCACCAAGATGTCGTCATTAGGGATCGCATCCACAGTCTTGTCAGGTTTGCCTTCCAGTTTAGTCGAGAGCTCAACCAGGATTCGCCCTCGATAGGCCACCCCTTCACCCTGTCAAAAAAGAAAAAAGTATAGATAATTTCAATGTCAACATTAGTTTATACAGTCCATAATGTAGAAATCGGTCAACATCTCAAGGCTTAGAGATTTATTCAATTCCCTTGCAGGACCTACCTTGCCATAGTTCAGCTCTTCATAAGGGTCAGGAAGCCCAGTGAACTCTCTGGGACTCCCATAAAGGTTGACATAGCAAGGCCCAAAGGCTGGCAGAAAACCCACCTCAGACTCTCCAGTCTTCCCTGTGGAGGAAATAGCTGTGGAGTTAGTTCTGTGTGTCAAGAAGCTGATGTCTGGGATGGAGAACAGTTAACACAGCAGTAGCAAATCTAGGGCATCTGCTCCGTTTTTCCCACCCCTCTTTAGAGTGTTAGGTTACACAAAGAATCTCAGCCTCATACAGCAACTTAGAAATGCAACACATGCAGCAAATGAGCTTTCTCTCCATCTTTGGCAAACAAAAGCAGCACAGGCACCTCTGACAGCACAAACAAAGCATTCAAATGATATTAAAGTTACAAAATTCCATAACTGAATATGAAGGGTTTGACAGGAAGCAACATTGTTTGCTGTAACCTTTTGAGTACCAAGGAAAGACAACTTTGAAATGATATGTGATCACTACACTCAAATATCATGCTATCGTGCTCAAAGGGCTACAGAAATGAATTGACCGAGCACAACTCTTAGCAGTCACAGTCACAAAGTAACTGCAGTGCAGTAATCATTGTCTGGGGTCAAATTCAATCCATTCTAAAATCCTTTGAAATGTCGTGCTGGGCTATAATCTGAGGAATTGACTAATGTGATGTATACAGTACTGCAAACTGCAGTATCCTTGACATGACGTGTTTGTGGTACCGGGCCAAATAAGATTCTTGCACTGGATGGTACTTTAATAATTCATCACATCTATTGAGCCCTCACGTGATTGAGAGAACCCATATCCCGCATGTTCGTCTAGACAAAGGGGGAAAAAAGCACGTTCTGTACATTGGACAATTACAATAGAATAGAGATGAATAGAGTAGACCTGTTCATTTAACAACCAAAGTGAATGGACAATGTTAATTAGACAACTACAACGGCATAGAAATCATATACTTGAGCTATAGATGGTGAAAGAGAAGTAGTGGGGAGTAGTGGAAGACCTCAATCGAACCATACCTTCAATTTCACCACCAGAGGACGCTATCTTGCCCAGATTCAAGTAGGTGGTGCCAATTGAGTCATTCC
This sequence comes from Oncorhynchus gorbuscha, assembly GCF_021184085.1. NCBI lineage: Eukaryota > Metazoa > Chordata > Actinopteri > Salmoniformes > Salmonidae > Oncorhynchus > Oncorhynchus gorbuscha. The sequence goes on from NC_060179.1 coordinate 53,430,079, forward strand.
GAGTCAAGCGATCCCTGCATAAGAAGTGCAATATCACAACATGACATTATCCACCGTCAACTTCACCGTCAACTTCACCGTCATCACATTTAGAGGACACACGGTTAGAAGACACAGTTTTCCTAACCTTTGACTTATCCTGATTTTCCACCATTCCCACTAGCAACAGACTAAGGCTACAGTGGTGTTTCCCTGCCAACAGAATCCCAGCCTGGAACAGGGAGTGGCGGTTGACTGACTCATACTATAGTACGGCCAAGTTCCTCCCAGGCCAAATAACAACTAACTGACTGACCACACTCTGGAGACGCCATTCCACAGCATACAGGCAGGGAGCAGAGAGAGAGCACAAGGGAGGCACTCTAAGAGGGCTGACTATACACTACTTCCTGGCCCCATTTGTGCAGAAACTCAGGACCTTAGAAAGTATGCTTCTGAATACAGTTCTAAAACAGTGAGGTAGGTCAGAACAAAACTGACAAGAGCGCAAATTAAGTGCTTTAAAAATGGATACATTAGTGCTCAGTAGAGAAGATACTGTTGACTTACCAATCAAATATGGTCAGTTTGATTTGTTCACACATGGAAGGGAACTGCAGAAAGATTGTGAAATCATTGTTTTGAATGAATCACAATTTACCAAAGCAGAAATCCAGTGCACAAGTGTTTTTTTTACCTTAACCTGAAGATTCAGCATTTGGTTCCATTCTGGGTTGGCATTCTTCTCAATGACTTGGGTGCACAGCTACAACAAACATTCACATATCAACTTCACAGCACAACCATTTCCATAATAAACAAATCCTCCCCATGATGAGTTGTGTAGAGAGGATTGGGAGTACCTTTTTGCCAGCGAAGCGGGCCTCTACAAAAGGGTCTACTAGATTCTTCTTGTTCCCATCCCCTCCAAACATATCCTTCACTGACTGGGCAAAGGCATCATCCACTATGAAAAAAAAAACATACTGGTTAAGTTTGTTTTGAGAGGAAAGTATATACCACATCAATCCAAATCTCACATAGTTTTGAGAGATACACTTTTCTAAATGAATAGCTAGCACAGATGCACACACCATCTTAAGCGTAGAGAGCAATGACTTAGAAGTCAGTGCTGAAGAACATTAAAGCATAACAAATCAACAACAGCAGCAGGACGTGATCGCTACGACATTAGATATAGGAGTGGTGTACTCTGGGGAATGTCTTCGGCCCGGAACACTTTGAGAGACAGGGTGACCCATCGCAGAGTGACCCCCGCTGGCATCAGCAGGTTACTCTCTATGTCATCCTGGTCATCGCTAACGTCCCTCTTCTCGACCTGCGCAAGTCAAACACACACTTATTTTTTATTTTTTTAATTGCAGCGCCAGCCACGATTAAGCAGTAGCGGTGCGCCGATGTTAAATGCATATATAGGGGAAACACTGAGGAACTGTGGGAGGTAAACCCAAACTAAACATTGTATTACTGAACGCATTACTGTACCGGTGGTTCGTCTCCCATCCCAACTATGAACATGCTGACTTTGAGGTATCCCCTGGCCCCCGAGCTGTAGTCATCAGGGTCATTCAGAAGGAGCCACTTCCTCATCACGGAGTGATCTGAGAGACAGACGGGCACAACATTTACCTCCATAGACGGGTTGTCTGACAACAGCACACAAATGTACTGCAGTCATTTCTCTCAAACTGATGAGTTTTTATGATTCTGAACATTCAGACAGCTAGCAACAATGACAAGCTTATGCCATGTGGAGAATCATAGATGGCTCATCAGCTCGTTGAATCTTGTTATTGATACCATGTCTTGTTGAGAGGTGTTTTGACTGACGTCTATACTAATATGGCTCAAATTTGCTAGCTAGACAACAACTGTAACGATGAATTTAATTTATATATATATATACACACACACACACATTTGAACAATGAGCACTTATGTTTCCAATAAACATCGAGACTGCAAATACAGAGAGTCACCTCCATAAACCTACCTGGTCCATCATAAATAAAGCCAATAGCAACCTGTGGGAAGCAAAAGATGGGAAATACCTCACTGATAAAATACATAAATAGAGTAATGGATTGTAAAGTTGGGACGCCTTGGTGTCCTTAGTCCTTGAATGTTTTAAGAGGTGGCGGGGAAAGGAGGAGTACCTTGAAGTCCCCCATGAGACTGTCAGCTCTCAGAGAGAAGGAGTCGTACACCTACAGAAGGAGAGCACTTAATTCAAGCGAGAATGAAATGCTATACAGCTCATAGTAACTGAATGTTCACCAGTTAGTGCCAAAATGACCAACATTGAGTTCAACTTACCCGAAAGCTGATAGATTGATCGAATAGGTCTAATGGTAACATGTTGACGTTGTAAAAGAACATCTGTAAAGAGAAAGGAATCGGCGTTGTTTAATGAGAAAAGCAAAGCCACATAAACCTTCAGGACAAATGTACTGCAGTCATTTCTCAATTTGATAAGCACACATGGACTTAGTCAAGTTTAATCAATATGGCTGCCTTTACCTCATCAAAGAAGGGATTGTTTCCCCTCCTTATCCTTGTTCTGTGAGTCTGTCCACAAACATTCACCTTAACAACAGGTTTGATGTTATTCCCAGGGAGCCGTCGCCCCTCTATGATCCTGACACGGATCTGAGGGTAAGAGATGAGAATGAGAAAAAGGGAGTGAAAACAAATGTTACGCAGCATGACAGTTGTGTTTAGATAGAACCGCTGTGGGAGAATTCACCTGAAAGTCCTGAGGTTTATTGGCCAGGGGACGGTTCCGTTTCCTGATACTCCTGACCAGTCTTTGGTTAGGGTTCCCAGGCTGACCATTGGAGGAGACTCCCCCTGCACAGCCACTCTGTCCTCCATCAATAAAGTCCTCATCCCTCTCTTCACCACCACCTTCCACTGCAGACACACATCAACCAGTCATCAGATTAAAGTATATTCAACAGCAAAGATTTTTTGCTGAAGTAACAGCTAATACAAGGATCCAAATAAACTCATAGGCCTTTCATAATCCTGCCACTTGACAGGAAAACAAAGCAAAAATACTAATAGCTCCATGATGTTTATTTCTTATTTGGATGATTAAGACAAGCATACCAGACAGCTCTTTTTTGCAATCAAAGTATTCATCCACAGAGCCGACCAAACAGAAGTCCTCCATGATCCCAAAGACAAATGCTACCGTGGCACTACAGACCACATGACGTACCAGAATCACCAGCTGTGGCTCCTTCCTGTGGGTCATTTGACTTTGGAGCGGCATTGGCTGGAGGGTCATAGCGAATCAAAAGGCTTACCGTGGCCTGGGAGGGGAATAATTGGTGGAATCAATCGATCAATCAATCATCCCATTAAAACGTGCTGGTATCAAAATTCAGATTGGAAAATTGCACCAGAATTTTATGCTCATGTGGTTAAGATAATAACCTTTGAATTAAAAATTGTATAATAGGGATTGAAAGGATTGCAGGGAAAACAGGTGTTTCAATTTGAGCTGATTGCATGATTGTTTTCCCCATATCCTTGGTAGCTGGTGAGTATTAACTAGTGAGGGGATTGCATTAATCTGGCCCATCGCTTGGGTAGGCGTAGTTTGCAATGGGTGGAAAGTGATTGCGTTTGTTTTGGAACCGGGGTGCCTCCGGAGCATAAACTGGCTGCCCTGTTCTGGCCGCCGGTGAAGTCTGCTCAAAACAAAAGTGACATAGGTTAAGCACGTAGAGTAATGAGTAGGATTCTCTGTGTTCACACGCAAAAGTGATTGCTTTTGATTTTTTTTTAAACGCTTTATCTGCCTTCCCAATTGAAACTAATGAAAGCATATAATTTCATGAAACAGAGAAGTTGTATGTTTCTGAACGATGAATCATGCTGCCTTGTTGACAATATAACCGAGCGGCGCAGATTGCTGTTCGATTTGAGCAGGGTGCGCCTCCCTCACCAGCTATTCCCGGTCACATGACCGACCATAGACCGGTGTACCCAGGGCCAGTTTAATCGAATCCCCTCAGTGAAAAACATACCCCAATAGCCTGCCCCTTTTCATTGACAAGAGCCACATCTTTAGATGGAGAGGATTTGACTTGACCAGTTGCAAAGTCTTTCAGTGAGATTTTTGCAGAGCCTAGAAACCTACAAAACAAGGGCAAACTTCAGATTTGGCTAGCTGTAAAAACAAATACAGCTTTCATACTATACAAAGGTGAGGGTTGAAATTACTTTTGATAATAAATATCAGGTGCCTGTAAGAAATAAATACTGCAGCAATATCCTTATCAGTAGAGCTCCGCCATCTTCTTCGATGATGGCATTCGACATCCAATATTGATGGTGCATTACCACCACCAGCTGGACAAGGTAGTCAACAAGAAAATAAAAATACATTGCGGCAAAGGGGGGAAAATGACATCATACCAAATAGACACGTCAACAAACAAAACCCATCCCACTTATTCAATCACAGTCCATTCCAAAATACATCCCTACACAGGCTGAGGGGCCTGTGAGGGGCGAAACATTCACAGACAGGAATTTCTCGCAAGGCCTCGGCTGTGAAACAAAGACACAAGAAACGTTCAGCTGCATTCACAATGATTTCAATTTTCTCTTAATTCTTCTCCACTTGCAATGTACAGTTTATGACCATTGCAATAAATTATACAAAGTCCACCTTTTAAACATTGTTGGAATCGGCTAAAGTTTGAATATTGAGCTAATAAATGATAGAGATTTATGATTAGAAAGAGTCTAACTAGCCAGAAGGCTTTGGAATGTGTTTGATGGAAAGGAAGAGAGCGATGTGTTGATATAAGGAAGACAGATGGACATCTGTGGATTAGGTGAAGGAGGGGTTGAAGTCAGAAGGTGAGGGGTGAGGTCAGTTCCCCTTAAGGGAGTAATCAGGGTTAGTATCTGGTTACCTTCTTTCTCTTGGGCATAAACGAAGGATTGGAGAGAGGGAGTGTCTTAAGTAGGATGTATATAAACTATGACGTGAGAACTGTTTTATTGTTTGATTACAGCTGCACAGAACCTTTAGGAATAATTCAGCTTGGTTAAAGCTTCTCTAGTGTGCGTGGGTTATTTACTCTGAAAAATAAGAACCTAACAACATGTAACATTTCACGATCCCTCGCTTGATGAGAACCCTTAACTGGTCGTGGTGCCTCTACTACTATTGTTTTCTTCCCCGCCACTCGTTCCTTCCTCTTCTCACCTCCTCCAGATAGGAGACACGCTGAACACACCTTGCTCTTGCCACCGCGGTCTCCTTCACCCTAACAGGGCACTCCAGGATTCCGGGTGCATGTTCGCCTCCACAATTGCAACATTTCACGTCATCTGGCATACGATACTCTTCCCTTCCGCACACACGTGACACACGACCAAATGTTTTGCATTCATGACACTTAAGGGGCTTGTGCACAAAAGCTCTTGCAGGGTATCTCATGAATCCTAACCGTATAGGAGATGGGAGAGACTCTTCATCAAAGAACAGTAGTATGGATAAAGTCCATTCATTTTCTCCATCCATCAAATACAGGCCAGTCGATGTGCATCAACCACTCCATCGATGTCTTCAGTTATGTCGTCGACCTTCACTTCTTGCGCCACCCCAGAAATAACCCCCTTGACATTCCACGCCTATATCTTTTTGAGGCTTAAAACATGCTTCTTCTTCTCCGCAGATACACACACACAAAAAAATAGAAATAAGACAACTTCCTGTGACACTTTCCTCCAACACGTTCCAGATTTTCCATTGTGATGTTAAACGGATTGCCTAGGTAGCATAGATCCAACACCCTCACGCCAACTAAAAACTAATCTAGGGGTTTCCTAGTTTCCACCACAACTTTCCTTCTCTTGATTTGAGTTCTTCTTCGCCACTGTAACCCACTCATTTTCAATCTCTGTGCTATTATCTTCACCCGACTCACTAGCAGTTTCAAACAAAACCTCAGTTCACGCCATCGTCTCCGACAGTACATTGCTTGCTAGCTTTCGCTGTGGTCTGTGGGAATGAGTTGGCACTTGTGTGCTAAGTGATGACACCATGATCAAATACTATGATAGGACTTGCTGCACCACATCACCTACTGTATGTATGAACAAATTGTCACAACCCTTTCAAGGACTTGAACTTGTACTATCCAATCATGATTGATGTCTTTACAGACAGGATAGTTCGCTGCTCTGGCCCCCCAATGGTGGAACAAACTCCCTCACGACGCCAGGACAGCGGAGTCAATCACCACCTTCCGGAGACACCTGAAACCCCACCTCTTTAAGGAATACCTAGGATAGGATAAGTAATCCTTCTCACCCCCCCCCCCTTTAAGATTTAGATGCACTATTGTAAAGTGACTGTTCCACTGGATATCATAAGGTGAATGCACCAATTTGTAAGTCGCTCTGGATAAGAGCGTCTGCTAAATGACTTAAATGTAAATGTAAAATGTAAACATCCTGGTGGCTATTGTTAATAAGGTCATTGATCTTTTTACACTTTGCAATTTATCCTTACTGGTCACTCTGCTTATGGGGAATAGTACATTTCCTATGCAGTGTTCAGACTGATCTCTTCTACATCTGGAAGGCTGAAACTTGAATTCTCTGGAGATTGATACTCTTCTGGAATGCAGGATAATAAACCTGTGGATGTTTTTTTGGGGGAGGGGTCATTTGAGGAATTCCTGCCCAAATCTAATAAGTCCAGAATCACAAGCTTAACATTTCTCTCCCAAGTTGCTAGGGTTACCAAGTATCATAACAGACCCTGGAAAACTATGTGAGAGAGTAGTCCCTATACTCTCCCACATCGTCAGTGTGTGTGTCAGATTAGGCTAACTCAATGGAAAGCTTTACTCACATCACATGGCCTGCACTGATGCATATAACTGACAAAACTGGAGCATCAGACATCCAATTTCAAATGTGCTGAGCTGCAGAATACTGTAGCTAATCTACATTACATACACAGGATTCACAGACATGATCATTTTACTGAATTAATCTCACTAAAACATTAACATTCTGTAAAGTATGTGTTGTCTTCATAACACACAAAGCTTTCATGATTTTAATTGGCAAACCGCGGAAAATCTTTCTGTGGTTACATCTCCTGATCGTTACCATATGTCTTTTCCTCTGTGAATGGAAAATACTAGACAGACACCACAACATTTTAACTTTGGTCTATACTTAGAGGCCTGGACCCTCCCAACTTTTTCATCCTACATGAATACAATCTTTCCCTATCAGCAAGTGCCATCCAGCTCATCCCAACAGAACAGGGATTCATTCATTGTTGCCTAAGATGGATCACCTCTCCCACTCACTGCAAGGACGTCTGAGCATGGCAAGTAGGGTGTGGGCGCTACATGTTGAGCCAACAATGAGGTCTCCTGAAACAGTGGCTATGCTAACTTACTTTTCCATGAACATTATCCCTAGAATGCATTGTAGTACTCTAAGTAGATATTGGGATTTGAATCGTATGCCATGCTACAAGCCCTGATCTGTTTATGTCATTATGTAGCTCTGGTCGAACCGTTTCAAGACTGCAGTTGACCCTTTCCTTTTGGGGGTTAATTTGTAGGAGGTTGGTCTAATCTACAGTATACCTTCATTAAAATGGAACCGATTAAGAGATCTTGTAGTAGTCGTAGAAGTCCTACCACCTCCTGTAATCACATTGCAGACTAGGCAGCTCTTTGCAACTTCATTTAGAGGACGGCTCTGCTCTGTTTTAATGAGGTGGAGCAAACTGGGTTTCTCTCTCTACTAACCCTCCCCTATTACTGCAGGGGTGTATTCATTACACCTGTTGCAAAACATTTCTTAAATGGAGGCAAATGGAACGGTGAGGGCCCTACCTGAATTTGTCCAATAGAAACTATTGTTTTAGTTGCAAAAAGGAACATTGAGGTGTATGTGTGGGCCACTTACTTATCTTTCCCAATAGTTTCATAGTCTTTCACAATCACATCAATGTAAGATGAGGAATCAAGCGCAGAGCCCTTCAAATCAAACTGAAGGACCTGTAATCAAACATGACATATATTAATTATCAAATCAGGGGCACTGCCAAGGTGTTTGAGATACACACAAATCGAATTATTAAGCCTATTAGAGAGCAGGCAATGACAATATTATACAGAAGCCTACAATAGTACACTATCAGCATTGTAGCTATTTTGAGCATATTTAGTCATACAACTTTCCCAAGGACAAATACTCTGAAAGTACTTACTTCATTCCAAACTGGGTTTACTTCACTGTCAATTGATTTGGTTTTCTTCTTCTCATCTGAAAGTAACATTTGTTTTTTTCCCCCACTTATTTCAGTCACATTTTACAGTTGCTAAGAAAGTATCCCATTCTTAGCAACTTGTACAGAGTAAAAGAATGTCAATTCAGTCAATAGAACTCAGGTAATATTGAATTGATACATTCATCAGTTGAGGTCCAATGAAAAGTTATTGCCTCTACTTCAAAAGGACCACATCCTGACTTAACCAATCAATAGGTTACACCATCATCATTCTTCATCTCACAACCTTTGTTCTTTCTCAATGAATGCAACAAAAGAAAACGTTATGACATTTCTATGTGTAAGGTGATGGGAGTAGTCCAATAAAGCAGACCATCAGATTTGTGGATCAAAATACAGAAATATAATCTCTTGGACATAAAAAGTAAGAGCACTTCCTTACCTTTAAAAATAATAGATGCTACGGGATCCGGTGTACTTCCAAGTTTATTTTTAGGCAGACCTTTAGCAGATTCTACCACAACCCGCAACATTATGATCCTCACTAATATGATTCAGTATTGTTCTGGAATTACTTTTTAAAAACGAATAGCGCGCAGCATCATCACCACCGCCACCCCATCACTAAAGCTAACAGCACCTATTTGAACCCGTGTTAAATTTAGGAAAATATCAAGGGTGGGTCAGAGAGGAATAGTCTAATCGAGAGGTTTCACTCTCGCCAAAATTGAGCCCAATGCGTTTCTAAACTTGTTGCCTGCCTTCCCGCCTTTGAGGCAACGACTCCCATTGTTAGGACGGAGACATGAGCATCTCGTCATTATACCGATCTTTGGGTGGGTGGGGATTTGGGGGGAAGGGCAGTGTGCTGCCATCCTGTGTAAAGTGTTGACAGAGGCAAATATTGGCTCAGTGAAATAAGTAGGAAAATACTGTAAAAAAAAGTGCTAGTACTTAGCATGGAGCTATTAAAACAGGATATATAGGACAAAAATACATCTAGACTGAACAAATCGTATTTTTCCATTCATATTTGTCCTTTAATTTCTGTCCCATGACAAGTTAATTGGTGCTCTATTGTTACTGGACCGGTCAATAAAAGTACTCTGTCTCTATCTAGTGTTTTTTATTTTTATTAACATGTCAACAAACAAAAGAGGAATAGTTACATACAAACATACATACAAACTATTTACATTGCCAGGAATCCCAAACAAACAAATCATATTCATTAATAATACAAGTTTTAATTGCCTTTTTGTTTTTCATTTGAGTTAAAGTAGTGCCATATTGTTTAAATGAATTTATAAAGTGGAAAAAGTTAGGTTTTGAATTAGACCATTTGCATTTGTGAATATGAAATGTACCTAATATTATTAATAGTTTAATTAAATATATTATATCTTTATCAATGTCAGAATGTCTGAAATAAATCATTATATCAAAACCATTAAATTGTACAACCGGTCCTATTTTTTTGTAACACAATTCTGTTTGTCAATCCCAAAGATTATACTATAAATACAGGCAAAAAAACAAATGCAAAATGGTCTCCTCCATTCCACAAAAATCACATTTATAGTCAATATTCAGCTTGAATCTTTCCAAAACATGTTTCGCAGGATACATTTAATGTAACATTTTAAATGAATCTTCCTTTACTTTGTACTGATACAATATTTGTTAGCAAATTTCCGTCGAATGGTGGTTGATTTTTTTTTTTAAGTACTGCCAGCGTCATGATCTGACTCCCGGATATGACGCCCAGACGCGCTGTAATTCAAACTTTTCAACTAGGAAGCTAGAAAGTGGCCATTTCATTCTCAGAAGTCAAGCGTCCTACAATGTTATTTTGGAAACAGTGGTCTATATTGTGAGTTATATTTTATAAATGTTTAAAGATACATACATGTTTTCTTAACACTAGACACCAGTTTGGGTTGAACGATCAAACGCTTAGCTAGTTAGCTGTGTGGTTAGCCAGACCAGATTCTTTTGACAGGCACATAACATAACGTCACTAGCTAGCATTAGTCACAAACTCAAGAAAAATATATAGCCGACAAATTCTAGCAAATTATCTGTATATTTTTGGTAAGATTGTGTTCTGTAGTTGTGTTAGCCAGATAACTAGTTATAACATTCAGTTGTGAAGTTATAGTACCTATGAAACCTTTTCGGTTAGGCATGTTCTTCTGTTGGTTTGTGCTTGAGTGTCTGTTTTGTCTGGCATGCTAATTTTAATAACTAGGCCTCACTACAAGTGCAAAATTAATTTCATTTAGGCCTAATTAAATAAACTTTAGTATTGCCTGTTCTATTGCCTACCTAACTAGATATATTTAGACTATTGGAAATGTGCCATTGAATGAAATGTGAGTGATTTAATTGTTAACATTAGTATTATCATTTAAACTTCAAAATCGTTTTTCTAGGTAACACTCCAGACATGGCATCAAAAGGCACCAAGGAGACCATTGTCAACAAGTTAGGCTTTAAATCCAGTGGCTCAAAACAGGCAGAAGCAGAAATGGACAGACTCAGGAAGGAGAATGCTCATCTGAAGCAGAAGATGGATGAACTATCAAAACGAACAACGAGGCCACCAGACTCTGACAAAAGCAAACTGCTGGAGGTAGCTAAAGTATAGTAGTTTGTGCAGACGTTTGGGCTAAGCAGTATTGCCAGCCCAATGATTATTATAAAGTTATAGAGTCCAAATTTAATAGGATTCATATAGTGATACATTTTATGCATGTAGGCTACAAATATATTAAACCAAAACAACCTTTTCACTCAATATATTCATATACTTGACCATATGATTTTGTTAAAGTCCGGGTTTAGCATTTTGCGCATCATGGGTGTGTCATTTTGAAAACCGTTGCTTTTGAAATTGTCTTGATGGAGTTGTGATATGCTCATTTAAGCATTTTTGTGCACTACCACATTTCATTCAAGTCATTAAAATGTTACATTTGATTGCAGAGGATTCTCTCTCTGGAGACATTGAGGGAGAGGAACACTCAGCAGCTGCTGGCTAAGGACAAGGAGCTGGAGACTCTGAGACAACATCTGCATTCCAATGGGGGAGAGGTGGTGGCCTCGCTCCAGGCTCAGCTGGACCAGGGGAGGAGAGAGGCCGAGTACAGAGAGAAACTGTTCCAGTCCCTCTCGGAGGAGACGGGGAATCTGAAGAACAAATTGGTGGGAGTGTCGGCAAGGTGTCAGGCACTGGAGAAACAGGGTCCTGATTTACAGGTGGGTGAACGGAAATTTTCAGTCTGCTGAGGGTGCCTAGACTTTGATCCGTTTTGTAAGCTAAGGCTGAGTTATGGAGAGAATGTACACTATATATACAAAAGTATGTGGGCATCCCTTCAAATGAGTGGATTTGCCGTGGATTTCCATGGCAGAGTAGCCACACAAAAGCCTTAGATCACCATGCGCAATGCCAAGCGTCTGCTGGAGTGGTGTAAAGCTTGCCATCATTGGACTCTGGAGCAGTTGATACGCGTTCTCTGGAGTGATGAATCTCACTTAACCATCTTGTATTCCGATGAATGAATATGGATTTGGTGGATGCCAAGAAAACGCTACTTGCCCAAATGCATAGTGTCAACTGTAAAGAAATGGTTTGTCAAGATCGGTGTGGAAGATCTTGACTTACCTGCACAGAGCCCTGACCTCAACCCCATCGAACACCTTTGGGATGATATGGGCTGCCGACTACAACCAGGGCCTAATCACCCAACATTAGCGCCCGACCTTACTAATGCTCTTGTGGCTGAATGGAAGCAAGTCTCCGCAGCAATGTTCCAATATCTGGGGCTGGAGGCTGTTATAGCAGCGAAGAGGGGACCAACTCCATATTAATCCCCATGGTTTTGGAATGAGATATTTGACGTGCAGGTGTCCACATACTTTTGATCATGTTGTGAATGTGTAACAAGAAGCCACTGTAGTTCACACCCCTCTATATTAAGATGTTAGTTTCCTGTATGAATGTTGTGGTCATGGAAGCATTCCACATTTCAAGGTGAAATTCTCTTTTATCACTCTAGATGGCAGCAGTTTCTTTCTGAATGTCATGTCGTCCGACATAATACTTGTTTACTCTCAGATCAGGTGGCTCTGTGATATGAGGAAAGCCAGGAGTCTTATTCATTGAGAGAGAGCTCGTTTTATATCTCTGTCTCCAACTTTCGAATATCCATGAGGTCATAATCAAGGAAATCCGCCTCCTGACAGGCCCTCCTCACCGACTGCATTACCATACTGTACATAATCACCCCCCCCCCCCCCATATGATCACTCAGTCTCGGTATTACAGGATGGGATTACCATCTGGAAGGAGTTCACGAGCTTATGAACCCATGACTTCTCCTCTGGAAGTGTAGTTAAGGGCCTGAGCCGGGGGAGAACGACTGCCCCCTAAGCCCCATTTTGATCCAGAAAAAAACCCTGTATGTCATGTCAAACTTATTCCACAGAGGGCCAAGTGTCTGCAGATTTTCACTCCTCTCGTCCTTGATTGATTAAATAAGGCCACTAATTAGTGAGGAACTCCCCTCACCTGGTTGTCTGTCTTAATTGAAAGGAAAAACCTGCAGACACTAGCAGTGGTGGGAAAAGTACCCAATTTTGTCATACTTGAGTAAAAGTAAAGATGCTTTACTAGAAAATGACTCAAGTGAATGTCACCCAGTAAAATACTACTTGAGTAAAAGTATTTGATTTTAAATCTACTTAAGTATCAAAAGTAAAAATATAAATAATTTCAAATGGCTTATTATTCAAACCAGACAGCACAATGTTTTTATTTGTATTATTTACAGATAGCGAAGGGCACACTAAAACATGACCTCATCATTTCCAAATGAAGCTTTTGTGTTTAATGAGTTTCCCAGGGATGTTCTCTTGATAAGTGCGTGAATTGGGTCATTTTTCTGTCCCGCTAAGCATTCAAAATGTAACAAGTACTTTTGGGTGTCAGGGAAAATCTATACATTATTTTCTTTAGGAATGTAGTGAAAATATAAATTGTAAAGTACAGATACTACTTAAGTAGTACTTCAAAGTATTTTTACTTCAGTACTTTACACCACTGGACACTAGGCCCACGATGGAATGAATTTTGACACTCCTGTAATTGAATTTGTCCAAATACCTATGATTTCAAATGGGGGGGTGACCAGATGCATAAAGTGTTTTAATTTTTAAAAGGTGAAACGCATGTGTGTGAAATACCCTCTAATTAAAGGTGATGTCCTGTACTGTGTCGCCTCATATGAAACATTTAAACATCTCAAATCCAAAATGCTGGAGTATAGCGCCAGATATATATTTTTAAAATACTTCACTGTCCAAATACATACAGAGGTAAGTGTATAATTCAGGTCACTGGCTGGTTAAAGGACACCCAAGGCATTAGATTATTGTATGCAGTACATACTGTCGCTAGAAGATGCTTACGGTTCAGCTTTCTTCCCTTTTTTATGTTTTGATTATAAGGGTCTCTTAGCAACTAAGAATAGTATCCCACAGACACACACACACAGCAGACCACATCTTCATGTAGAAAGAGGTTGTTTACACCTATGTCATCGTTTTGATATAGGCTAATACCTGTGTTTTCTTTACGATTTGATAGAATGGCCAGGGACTCACCGGTGAGGTTGCAGTAGTTGAGGATCACTTGAGAGATGTGAGTTGAACAACCTGTCAAGATTAAAAATGAAATAGTCTTTCTTTGAGTGCTAAGGAAAATGGTATAATCTAACCCTAACCCCCCCAAGTATGTGTTTTTCCTCGGTTTACAAAAAGGCTTTGGAGAAGAATCAACAGTGGCTGGTTTATGATCAGCAGCGAGAGGCCTATGTCAAGGGAGTCCTGGCCAGGACCCTTGAGATGGAGCAGCAACTAAATCAAGCCAACGAAGCACTCCAACAACACAAAGAAGGCAGTTTGGATGGTAAAAAAAAAAGGGGGGGCTGTGAGTCTTCCACGCAGTGTGGGATTTGGCACGCGTTTGCTGTCAAGAGTAAATCCACTTTTAAATCGGCAGATCCGAAAATGCATTATAAAGGTTGATACAAAACTAGACATTTTTTCCCGTGTGGTTAAAATAATTATCCTTTAGGGCCCTCAAACTCAACTCTGGACTTCAAAGACAGTTCCACTGGGGGGTTTTTTCTCAGTTGTTCCCCCTCTAATCAGGGACTGATTTTAGACCTGGGACACCAGTTGGGTGCAATTAATTATCAGGTAGAACAGAACCAGCATGCTCCGGACCTCGTAGGGTAAGAGTTGAATACCCCTACTCTAGGGGCTAATGCTTATTAACCTATGTTTAGACTAGAAATGTAATCAATTATCTGTTGTCAACTAGCTATTAATTAACCATTACTAATTAGCTATTGCTTTGGTAAAGCACAGTCTACTTGAAAATAGTATTTCCTAGTGGCCGTTTTATAAGTGTTGCATAGAGCCCTCAACCTCATCTCTGGACCCCGAAACCAGTTCCACTGCTTTTTTCATCGTTCCCCTCTAATCACAGACTGATTTAGACCTGGGACACCAGGTGGGTGAAATGTTACATTTCAGGCAGAACAGAAAACCAGCATGCTCCAGACCTCGTAGGGTAAGAGTTGAAGACCCCTGGCATAGGAGCATGTAAGACTCCAACCCTGCTTCCTTTTCCCCCAGCACCAGAGACGTCTTCGTCCCAGCTGCAGGAGCACTACGACAAGCTGCTGCAGGACGTGGAGGCCCAGAAGGAGGCGGCGGCGCGGGCCCAGGGGGAGCTGGGCGAGCTCCAGAGGCGGTACGAGGAGCGGTGCATGGAGTTGGTCGAGGCCCGGGAGCAGCTCCGGTCCGAGCGCCTCAGCAACAGACACACAGTCGGCGAGGAGAGGAAGTGCTCGGCTGACCGCGCCGACAGAATGCGGTCCGAGCTGGACAGCATGGACTCCAGGCTGGAGGAGGAGAGGAAGAGGTCTGCTGAGCTGCTGCTGCAGGTATAGTTATACGCCAGGGAGATGTGGTCTTGGTGTGTTTATTATGCAACGTTGTTTGACCAGGTGAGTTGATTATAAAGCATTCTCTTTTGCAACCACGGCCTGTGGAAAAGTTTCTGGGTAGAGGTTGGAGTTTAATTTAGCAGTTCAATATGGTTGGGGATTTAATGACAGTTTTCTGTGTCAGACCACATACACTACATGACCAAAAGTATGTGGATGCCTGCACGTCAAACATCTCATTCCAAAACCATGGGCATTAATGTGGAGTTGTTCCCCCCTTTGCTGCCATAATAGCCTCCACTCTTCTGGGAAGGCTTTCCACTAGATGTTAAAAACTGCTGCGGGGACTTGCTTCCATTCAGCCAGAAGAGCATTTATGAGGTTGGGCACTGATGTTTGGCAATTAGGTGACTCGCAGTCAGCGTTCAAATTCATCCCAAAGTTGTTTGATGGGGTTGAGGTCAGGGCTCTGTGCATGCCAGTCAAGCTCTTCCACACCTAGACATTTCCACTTCACAATAACAGCACTTAACAGTTGACCGGTGCAGCTCTAGCAGTGCAGACATCTTACGAACTGACTTGTTAGAAAGGTGGCATTCTAAGACGGTGCCACGTTGAAAGTCTCTGAGCTCTTCCGTAAGGCCATTCTACTGCCAATGTTTGTCTATGGCAATTGCATGGCTGTGTGCTCGATTATATACACCTGTCAGCAACTAGTGTGGCTGAAATAGCCAAATCCACTAATTTTAAGGGGTGTCCACATTTTGTGTATATATAGATATATCTCTCTATATATAAATATATACACTGCTCAAAAAAATAAAGGGAACACTAAAATAACACATCCTAGATCTGAATTAATTAAATATTCTTATTAAATACTTTATTCTTTACATAGTTGAATGTGCTGACAACAAAATCACACACATTTTCAATGGAAATCAAATGTATCAACCCATGGAGGTCTGGATTTGGAGTTTCACTCAAAATTAAAGTGGAAAACCACACTACAGGCTGATCCAACTTTGATCCTTGTCCTTAAAACAAGTCAAAATGAGGCTGAGTAGTGTGTGGCCTCCACGTGCCTGTATGACCTCCCTACAACGCCTGGGCATGCTCCTGATGAGGTGGCG
The DNA here is from genome assembly GCF_021184085.1 of Oncorhynchus gorbuscha. Lineage (NCBI taxonomy): Eukaryota > Metazoa > Chordata > Actinopteri > Salmoniformes > Salmonidae > Oncorhynchus > Oncorhynchus gorbuscha. Next base: position 53,446,524 of record NC_060179.1, read on the forward strand.
GATGGTCTCCTGAGGAATCTCCTCCCAGAACTGGACTAAAGCATCCGCCAACTCCTGGACAGTCTGTGGTGCAACGTGGCGTTGGTGGATAGAGCGAGACATGATGTCCCAGAAGCATAGGAACTTTGAAGTGGTCTGTGGTCACCACCTGCAGAACCACTCCTTTATTGGGGGTGTCTTGCTAAATGCCTATAATTTCCACCTGTTGTCTATTCCATTTGCACAACAGCATGTGAAATTTATTGTCAATCAGTGTTGCTTCCGAAGAGGACAGTTTGATTTCGCAAAAGTGTGATTGACTTGGAGTTACATTGTGTTGTTTAAGTGTTCCCTTTATTTTTTTGAGCAGTGTGTGTGTGTGTGTATATATATATATATAACACACACAGTTTAAGTTGGAAGTTTACATACACCTTAGCCAAATACATTTAAACTCAGTTTTTCACAAAAAAATCCCTGTCTTAGGTCAGTTAGGATCACCACTTTATTTTAAGAATGTGAAATGTCAGAATAATAGTTGAGAGATTTTGTTTCAGCTTTCATCATATTCCCAGTGGGTCAGAAGTTTACAGGCACTCGATTAGTATTCGGATGCATTGCCTTTAAATTGTTTAACTTGGGTCAAATGTTTCGGGTAGCCTTCCACAAGCTTCCCACAATAAATTGGGTGAATTTTGGCCCATTCCTCCTGACAGAGCTGGTGTAACTGAGTCAGGTTTGTAGGCCTCCTTGCTCTCACACACTTTCACTTCTGCCCACAAATTTTCAACAGGATTGAGGTCAAGGCTTTGTGATGGCCACTCCAAAACCTTGACTTTGCTGTCCTTAAGCCATTTTGCAACAACGTTGGAAGTATCCTTGGGGTTCATTGTCCATTTGGAAGACCCATTTGCGACCAAGCTTTAACTTCCTGACTGATGTCTTGAGATATTGCTTCAATATATCCACATAGTTTTTCACCTCATAATGCCATCTATTTTGTGAAGTGCACCAGTCCCTCCTGCAGCAAAGCACACCCACAACATGATGCTGCCCCCCGTGCTTCACGGTTGGGATGGTTTTCTTCGGCTTGCAAGCCTCCCGCTTTTTCCTCCAAACATAATGATGGTCATTGTGGCCAAACAGTTCTATTTTTGTTTCATCAGACCAGAGAACATTTCGAGAAAAATACGATCTTTGTCCCCATGTTGCAAACCTTAGTCTGGATTTTGATATGGCGGTTTTGGAGCAGTGGCTTCTTCCTTGCTGAATGGCCTTTCAGGTTATGTCGTAATAGAACTCGTTTTACTGTGGATATTGATAATTTTGTACCTGTTTCCTCCAGCATCTTCACACGGTCCTTTGCTGTTGTTCTGGGATTGATTTGTACTTTTCGCACCAAAGTACGTTCATCTCTAGGAGACGGAATGCGTCTCCTTCCTGAGCGTTACGATGGCTGTGTGGTCCCATGGTGTTTATACTTGCGTACTATTGTTTGTACAGATGAACGTGGTACCTTCAGGCATTTGGAAATTTCTCCCAAGGATGAACCAGACTTGTGGAGGTCTACAATAAATAAATACAATTAGGTCTTGGCTGATTTCTTTGGATTTTCCCATGATGTCAAGCAAAGAGGCACTGAATTTGAAGGTGGGCCTTGAAATACATCCACAGGTACACCTCCAATTGACTCAAATTATGTCAATTAGCCTATCAGAAGCTTCTAAAGCCATGAAATAATTTTCTGGAATTTTCCAAGCTGTTTAAAGGCACAGTCAACTTGGTGTATGTAAACTTCTGACCCACTGGATTTGTGATACAATGAAATAATCTGTCTGTAAACAATTGTTGGAAAAATGACTTGTCATGCACAAAGTAGATTTCCTAACCCGGTTTGCCAAAACTATAGTTTGTTAACTAGAAATGTGTGGATTGGTTGAAAAACGAGTTTGAATGACTCTAACCGAAGTGTATGTAAACTTCCGACTTCAACAGATATATATATATAGTATACCCTCTGGAGAAGGGAGTTTGATCCCTTTCTCTCTGCCACTTTCCCATCTGTGACCTTCGCCCCCCTGTCCACTTTCCCACTGTTCCAATGTCCTTTTTTTATTTTTAAGATAAATACTTTTCTCATCAGGTGAATCTACTCCAGAAAACTCTGTTAAACCAAAACGAGGAGCGGAGGAGAGTTGCTATACTGGAGCAACATGTATGTATTGGCAACGTAAACCATTCCTGACTCTAGATTGTGAAATAATCAGTTATATAACATCTCTTATGCAATGGAAAATCCAAGATCTGCAGTAGAGGTCGACCGATTTTAATTGGGGCCGATTTCAAGTTTTCATAACAATCGGTATTTTTGGACATCGATTTGGCCGATTTAAAAAAAAAATATATATATATATATATTTATATATATATATTTATTTTTTTACAGCTATATTTAATCTTTAACTAGGCAAGTCAGTTAAGAACACATTCTTATTTTCAATGACGGCCTAGGAACGGTGGGTTAACTGCCTTGTTCAGGGGCAGAACGACAGATTTTAACCTTGTCAGCTTGGGGGATTCAATCTTGCAACCTTACAGTTAACTAGTCCAACGCTTTAACCACCTGATTACATTGCACTCCACGAGTAGACTGCCTGTTACGCGAATGCAGTAAGCCAAGGTAAGTTGCTAGCTAGCATTGAAAATATCTTATAAAAAACAATCAATCAATCAATCAATCATATTCACTAGTTAACTACACATGGTTAATGATATTACTAGTTTATCTTGCGTGTCCTGCGTTGCATATAATCGATGCAGTGCCTATTTGTGTAAAAGGACTGTCGTTGCTCCAATGTGTACCTAACCATAAACATCAATGCCTTTCTTAAAATCAATACACAAGTATATATTTTTAAACCTGCATATTTAGATAAAAGAAATCCAGGTTAGCAGGCAATATTAACCAGGTGAAATTGTCACTTCTCTTGCGTTCATTGCAGCAGAGTCAGTGTATATGCAACAGTTTGGGCTGCCTAATTTGACAGAATTTTACATAATTATGAAATAACATTGACGGTTGTACAATGTAACAGGAATATTTAGACTTATGGATGCCATCCGTTAGATAAAATACGTAACGGTTCCGTATTTCACTGAAAAAATAAACGTCTTGTTTTCGAGATGATGGTTTCCGGATTCGACCATATTAATGACCTACGGCTTGTATTTCTGTGTGTTATTATGTTATAATTAAGTCTATGATTTGATAGAGCAGTCTGACTGAGCTGTCGTAGGCACCAGCAGGCTCGTAAACATTCATTCAAACAGCACTTTTGTGTGTTTTGCCAGTTCCGTGCTGTTTGTGACTTCAAGCCTATCTAATCCAGAGATTCGGCTGGTGTAACCGATGTGAAATGGTTAGCGGGGTGCGTGCTAATAGCGTTTAAAACGTCACTCGCTCTGAGACTTGGAGTGGTTGACTTGCTCTGCATGGGTAATGCTGCTTCAAGGGTGGCTGTTGTCGTTGTGTACCTGGTTCGAGCCCAGGTAGGAGTGAGGAGAGGGACGGAAGCTATACTGTTACACTGGCAATACTAAAGTACCTATAAGAACATCCAATAGTCAAAGGTTAATGAAATACAAATATGGTATAGAGAGAAGTAGCCCTATAATAACTACAACCTAAAACTTCTTACCTGGGAATATTGAAGACTCGTGTAAAAGGAACCACCAGCTTTCATATGTTCTCATGTTCTGAGCAAGGAACTTAAACGTTAGTTTTTTTACATGGCACATATTTCACTTTTACTTTCTTGTCCAACACCTTGTTTTTGCATTATTTAAACCAAATTGAACATGTTTCATTATTTATTTGAAGCTATATTTATTTTATTGAGTTAAAATAAGTGTTCATTCAGTATTGTTGTAATTGTCAATATTACAAATAAATAAATAAACAATCGGCCGATTTAATTGGTATCGGCTTTTTTGGATCCTCCAATAATCTGTATCGGCGTTGAAAAATCATAATCGGTCGACCTCTAATCTGCAGTGCTCTCTTGATTTGCTCTTGTCTCTTCCCCCAAGATCCAGCTATCTGCCAAAGACTTTGAGAACGAGAAGCTTGATCGACAGAGTTTACAGCATCAGCTGCACAAGGTCCTGAAAGAGCTACGCAAGGCTCGGGACCAAATCGCAAGACTAGAATCTAGCAATCAAGTAAGTGTTGTGAAATGTTGCTTTACGCATCAATTCTTTTGACATTTCTGCTTTTCAAATGAGTCCTCATGAATACATTTGCTATCTTCAGATAAGCAACTGTAAACCAATTTATTGTTTTGTATTTATTGTAGAAACAGCAGAGCGAGTCTCGTTTCTCTGAGCCAAGTTCTTACAAGCCTGAGTTTGAGAGGCTGTCCATTGAGGATCCCACCTCAACCTCCAAAAACCTCCTGGATGAGAGTTTCCTGGAGTGTCCAAAGTGCAGAGCTCTATACACCACCAGTCAGCACAGAGAACTGCTGGCCCACCTCGACTACTGTTTCACTTGAACAGCCTATAGGTGATTAAAAAGGGAGTACATCTGTCCAGTCTGTCTTGCTTTAGTCTTTTAAGATATTATTTTTACATGACACATATTTTTTGTTCATGCCGTGTTGTTTTTAAAGTGAAACATCAGTGATCTAACTGTAAGATCCTGAAGATTTGTTTACCACTATTTTGTTTCAAAAGGAAATCAGTGACTTTTTGACAAGAATAAACAATTTTCTGAAATATTTTTTTAGATGGAAAATGTTGTGTGGATTGTTTTGATATAGAACATATGTTTCTTTTGTCTATCTGCATATTGTCTTGTCTTTAAAAAAATATATATATTTAAGGTTTTTGTTTTGAACAGATTAGGCTACCTGAAGCTGATTTTAGAACCACATGAAAAATGTATTTCCCACACAGTTTCTTTGGGGCCTGTGGTGGATATTCTTTATTTCTGAGCTCTGAGAATAAGAGTTACACAGCGCAGTGTAGACAGTATTTGGTGATAAGCGCATATCTTTATAGTTTCCTGTTCTTGGGCAGAACTTGATCTATACAAGGATGAAGGTGCATGCTGGATTGCAATGCAGGTTGATACTCCCAAAAACAGGAGATTATAATAGGACAGTTTCACAAGGTTAAAGACATATAATAAAAATGTCCCATTACAGGCCATATTTGCGAACATTAGAAAAGTCTAAGTTTAAACACTTGCTCAGTCTCTCAATCTGCCTCAGCGAATTACAATCGTCGACGTACAGGCGATCAAACGTTACATTAGCTGTTCCCATCAGATAACCTGGCAGACTTTGCCCTGTGATAATCTGCACAGCTGGCCGTGATTATATCCGGTTCAAATTCTGTATCGGCCAATTAATATCAGCAACATGATCCGACACTTATTCATGAAACCATCCAGAAGACCAAAGGCACGTTCTGATAAACAACGATACTCAACAAAAATATAAATGCAACATGTGACAATTTCAATGATTTTTACTGAGTAACAGTTCATATAAGGAAATCAGTCAATTGGAAAAAATTCATTAGGCCCTAATCTATGGATTTCACGACTGGGCAGGGACGCAGCCATGGGTGGGCCAGGGAGGGCATAGGCCCACCCACTGGGGAGCCAGGCACAGCCAATCAAAGAGTTTCTGGAACATTTCTGGGATCTTTTATTTCAGCTCATGACCTATGGGACCAACACTTTGCATGTTGCTTTTCTATTTTTGTTCAGTATGGATCACATGCATTTGACTGACTGCTCATGTAGCTCACAGTTGTCGCAGATTGTGGCAAGGGTTTAAATCCCACATGAGTATTTTTCTACTTTTAAATGTAGAATTACAAACACTATAACACTATAACTATAACACATACAAACACTATAACACTACTGTTCCAAACACTATTTGAACTCTTCCGGGCTTGTTTTGAGAATGGCATTATTCCATCTGTATGGTACTAATCCATAATCAACCCTATCCCCAAATCTTCCAAAAACGACCCTAAAATCCCTTTGAACTAATGAGGGATTAGTCACATTAGCACCTCATGTAAACTGTAGTCCTGCATCCCAAATAATAGGCTCTCCCACTATCTAGAACTGTCCGGTTAGCTTCCAGATGAACAGAACGGCTTTAGGAAAGCCTGAGCGTGTAGACCATACCTATACTGTCTCTACAGTGGTCCGGGCTAGAATTCAAGAGAGAACCAACTTTTGGCTGATTTATTGATTTTCAGAACGCTTTGATTGGGTGAAGAGACCTTGCTTTTAGACTAATTAAAATGGCAATTCATGTAAGGTTTTCTGATGCTATGAAAGCTCTTTATCGGGCTCCAGTTGCATGTGTCCAGGTCAGTGACCTTAGGACTGTCTGGTTTCCAACCCCTTACAGTGTAAACCCACTTTATTTGCACTAAATGTTTGTTTTAGCCCTACAAATCAAACATGCTAAACTTGGTGTTGAAGTTGCGGATATATTCCCGGTCATCTTGTTGAGATGGTTCTCCTTGCTGAGACCGAAGATGACCTCCAGTGTATGTTGAATATTGTTCATTTATGGTGTACTAAATGGAGACTAACGATAAATCGAGAGAAGACCCAGGTTGCTCATTTCAGAAATAAGGGCATGCAGAGAAGTGCACACAACTTTTGTTTCGGGTACAACCCCCATTATTCTATACTGGGCTCTATAAATAACATGGATGACCACATGACCTTTAAATACGTCATGAGATCACTAGCAAATTATGCAGGTAGAGCCTTTGGGTCAGTGTTAAACAAAATTAAGTAAGGACCTTGGTTACTGTGCTTATTCTCAGCTGTATAAATCCTATGTCCTGTGATGGCCTATCCTGCTGGGGTACGGGGATCCAAAGTACGTACTAATTGTAACAATATTCAAAACAGAGCAAGCCACAGCTTTTGTTGGTGTGTGCACAAACTGACTCCAAACCTGGCCGTCTGTGGAGGTTTGAGTTGGGAACAGTGTGCACAGTAGTTAGGCAAAAGGGTGACATGGTGCATCTATGGAATGCCAGGAACACAGAATCACAAAATGTATTTGACTAGAAGCTTACTCCTAACTATCCGTGGGCTAGAGAATGATAAAAAAAAGAATTGTGAAACTGATATGAGGTATGTATATATTCAGGAACAAATTGCCATGTGGTCCAAAGCAAGGACAAGCTCTTTCTGATCAAAAAGGAAAAATGGGCAGCTGATATTTGGTTTAAACCTAAACTTAGAACATATACTCTTATCAAAGAGAACTACAGGCCTGAACCATATGTAAGTCTGAGTCTAACAAAAGGCAAAAGGTTAGTTTGTGTGTATGCTAAGATCCGGCACCCTCCCTCTGGCATGAGAGATGTCGTATTATGTTAGCGTGTTGAGAAGGGAAGTGCAGCCAACAGGTTGTAAATGAGGATTAAGAATGAATTTAATGAGGAGCTACGTCTTTCAGCCTTGCAGGTAAACATACTGCTATGGCCTAATAGTCATATTGCACAGGCTATTTTACATGGGCGTGTATACGCAATGTTTTATATGCATTTAATCATCTACTTTGTCATATACAGTGCATTCTCCACATTTTGCTACGTTACAACCTTATTCTAAAATGGATTAAAGAAGAAATCGTACTCACCAATCTACATACAATAACCCATAATGACAAAGCGAAAACAGGTTTTTAGACATTTTTGCAAATTTATTAAAAATAAAAACCAGAAATACCTTATTTACATAAGTATTCAGACCCTTTGCTATGAGACTTGAAATTGAGCTCAGGTGCATCCGGTTTCCATTGGTAATCCTTGAGATATTGCTAACAACTTGGTTGGAGTCCACCTGTGGTAAATTCAATTGATTGGACATGATTTGTAAAGGCACATACCTGTCTATATACGGTCCCACAGTTGACAGTGCATGTCAGAGCAAAAAGCCATGAGGTCGAAGGAATTGTCAGTAGAGCTCCAAGACAGGATTGTGTCATTCTTAAATGGAAGAAGTTTGGGATGAACAAGACACTTCCTAGAGCTGGCCTCCCGGAAAAACGGAGCAATCAGGGAAGAAGGGCCTTGGTCAGGGAGGTGACCAAGAACCCGATGGTCACTCTGACAGAGCTCCAGAGTTCCTCTGTGGAGATGGTAGAACCTTCCAGAAGGACAACTATCTCTGCAGCACACCACTAATCAGGCTTCTATGGTATAGTGGCCAGAGGAATCCACTCCTCAGTAAAAGGCACAACAGCCCGCTTGGAGTTTGCCAAAAGGCACCTAAAGACTCTCAGACCATGAGGAAAAAGATTTTCTGATCTGATGAAACCAAGATTGAACTCTTTAGCCTGAATGCCAAGCCTCACGTGTAGAGGAAACCTGGCACCATCCCTACAGTGAAGCCTGTAGGTAGCAGCATGATGCTATGGGGATGTTTTTCAGCGGCAGGGACTATGAGACTAGTCAGGATCGAAGGAAAGATGAACACAGCAATGTACAGAGATATCCTTGATGAAAACCTGCTCCAAAGAGCTCAGGGCCTCAGACTGGGGTGAAGGTTCACCTTCCAACAGAACAACGACCCTAAGCACACAGCCAAGACAACACAGGAGTGGCTGCGGGACAAGTGACTGAATGTCCTTGAGTGGCCCCGCCAGAGCCCGGACTTGAACCTGATCGAACATCTCTGGAGAGACTTGAAAATAGCTGTGCGGCGACACTCCCCATCCAACCTGACAGAGCTTAAGAGGATCTGCAGAGAAGAATGGGAGAAACTCCCCAAATATAGGTGTGCCACACTTGTAGCGTCATACCCAAGAAAACTCAAGGCTGTAATCACTGCCAAATGTGTTTCAACAAAGTACAGAGTAAAGGGTCTTAATACTTATGTAAATGTGGTATTTCATTTTATAAATTTTTTATGTGGAAAAAAATCTAAAAAACGTTTTGCACTGTCATTATGGGTTATTGTGTGTAGATTGATGAGGGATTAAAACGATTTTATCAATATTAGAAGGCTGTAACATAACAAATTGTGGAAAAAGTCAAGTGGTCTGAATACCTCCCGAATGCACAGTATGCATTATTTGACTCGAGGACCAACAGTGGAGCGTTTTTTTCCTCAAATAAAAACTTGCTCCAAGTCGGATTCGAACTTACAGCCATTGTATTTCACTGCTTCTGGTCTTAGTTGATCACACCACCAATTAGTGATTACAGTAAACATGTCAATTACAGCTATTTGAGAAGACCACGAGTGCCTTTAACTTTCTATATACAACATACGAATATAAACTTACATGTTGTATAATCCTCCTACATCTTTATTGCTGTAAAAACACATGTATCTGTGTGAAACAAACTTATTCCACATTTTGTTGTTACAGACTGAATTCAAAATGTATTAAATATATGTTTTTTCCCCCATCTACACACAATAACCCCATAATGACATAGGGAAAACATAACTTATACATTTTCGCGCATTTATTGCAAATGAAATACAGAAATATCTCATTTACATAAGTATTCACACCCTTTGCTTTGACGCTCCGAATTGTGCTCAGGTGCATCCAATTTATTTTGATCATCCTTGAGATGTCACTACAACTTGATTGGAGTCCACCTGTAGCCAATTCAATTGTTTGGACTTGATTTAGAAAGAAACACGTCTGTCTACAGAAGTTCCCACAGTTGACAGTGCATGCCAGAGCAGAAACTATCCCATGAAGTCCAAGGAACTGTCCATAGATCTCTGAGATAGAATTGTGATAAGGCATATATCTGGGGAAGGGTATAAAACAAGTTCTAGAGTGTTTCAAATTTCAAAGAGCACAGTGGTCTGCATCATTGGGAAGTGAAAAAAAATGGAACTGCCCAAACTCTGCCTAGAGTTGGCTGTCCAACGAAACAGAGCAACCGGGCAAGAAGGACCTTGGTCAGGGAGGTGAACCTGCTTCGGAGTGCAAATGTCCTTAGACTGGGGCAAATATTTGTGTTCCAACAGGAAATTACATGATAATAGGATGGTATTTGACGGAAACCAGATCAAAGTATTATGACCAAAGTATGGAAAATGACTGTTGCTTCTACATTGATTACGTTTGATAATAAACTTACTGGTCCCTTCCCAAATGTTACCTTAACTCTCATTTTAATACACCAATGGTTACATGATATTTGCTTATCTAATTTAAATAAGTACCACCTTGTCACAAACATCGGAGAAGACGTGTTTGCAGAGGGCCGTGGTTTATATAGCTCGATAGCTACTCTACTGGTGCCAAATGTTGACTGTATGTACCCTATTCATCTATGGCAAAGGTATTTATATGTTTCCTCTTTAATCTGTGTCTGGCGTTAGCTAGTTATTTGCTAGCTAGGTCTTCATCTGTCTGGTGTTCGCTAGTTATTGGCTAGCTAGGTCTTCAGCCAGCATGTAACAAAACGGGGGGAAGGGTTGTTCAAAACTCCGACACAGCTGTCAAGTCAAACACATGCATCAGTGCTGCTGTGAATCACAGGAGACATGCCAAATGGGAGATGTATTAAAATAAATTACATTATGTCAGGACCCGGTTACGAACCCGGGTCTCCGGAGTGAGAAACAGTCACTTAACCAACTGAGCCACGAATAGTCGGCAGAACCCAGAAGATGAGGCAGACACAGCAGTACTTGAGACAGTGTATTTAATGAAGTAAAAAAGTTAAGTCCTTCAGGAAAACATGTAACTCCACAACCTCAAAAGGAATTCCACAAGAACAAAGGTAATCCTCAAAGACAAAAAGGTAAATCCACAAGGTGGTAGGTATAGCATAAAAAACCTCAAGATACTCAAAAATAAATAAACAAGAACAAAAAACAGAATTCCACAAGAGAGTCCACCAGGATCAACAAGAGTACACAGAATATTAGGGCTGGGTGCTAACATACAAACACAGAGCAAATAACTGAGGAAAACTAAGGGTTTAAATACAATCAGGGGAAACGAGGCACAGGTGCAAATAATAATGGGGATCAAGGGAAAACAAAAGGTCAAAAAGCACAATGGGGGCATCTAGTGACCAAAAACCGGAACAACCCTGGCCAAATCCTGACACATCATTGATGCAATTCCAATATTATATGAGTTCCTTTGTGATTTTACTGCAACACTGCTCACTGCATCCAAGTTGCTCAACATAAGTTTCAAAGAGCTGTCAGTCAAGGCGAGCTCATGAATATAAGCTCCCCGCCCAATCAGCCTGCCTTTTCAAACTTCCTGGTAGTTAGCCATGAGAGAAAAATTACTTCTCAGAATGACCTTTAAGAAATGCCATTGGTTGGTGGATATAAAGTCTAAGGTCTTGGATGCGGAATTTTGCTGCAGGAACTAATCACTGTCAGCTGGTGATGTTACCATAGGGCTAACGTGTGCCAGGCTAGCTGATGGGACCAGCTACAGTGTAGCATTATATCACGTGCAACTACATCAATGATTGTAATTGGCTGATGCGCATTTTGAGGTCCAGGTTCAAATTCAACTTTTTCTAATGTTTGCAAGTATGACCAAAATATTTTTTGCGTTGTACTTTGTCTGTATAAGAAATGTTTGTGTCCCTAAGTTGTATTCCATCAAATTGTTAAAGGCCCAGGGAAGTCAAAATTCACTTTTTCTGGTTGACAGCTGATGAAACTAACACTGTAAAAGTATGAAATAAATCTGACCGCTGGATTGATACCCACACCACAATCCTAACTGTGGTTAATGCACCACTTTGGTGCCCTCCACTCTGACCACTCTCAGTTAGTCCTAGCAATTTCTTTGCTTGAGAATATTGTTTTAACAAAAATACATTTTTCTCTCTTTGACTAATTTTATGAAAAACTAGCACAGTAAGTTACTACTACTTTTTACCCAGAAATGATTTGATATTGAGATAAAAACAGCCGCACTGGGTAATGGTAAATAGTCAATGGTACAGTGCCTTCAGAAAGTATTCATACCCCTTGACTTGTTCAAAATGTTCTCACCCATCTATACACCATCCCCATAATGACAAAGTGAAAACGTGTTTTTCAACTTCTTTTGCCAATTTATTGAAAATGAAATACAGAAATATTTCATTTACATAAGTATTCACCCCCCCTCCTTTGGCAGGGATTACAGCTACGAGTCTGTCTGGGTAAGTCTCTAAGAGCTTTGCACACCTAAATTGTACAATATTTGCACATTATTATTATTTTTATTATTCAAGCTCTGTCGAGTTGGTTGTTGATCATTGCTAGACAGCCATTTGCAAGTCTTGCCATAGATTTGCAAGTCTATTTTAAGCAAAACATGTATATTTGGTGTTTTAAATTATTGTCCTGCTGAAAGGTGAATTTGTCTCCCAGTTTCAGACTGAACAAGGGTTTCCTCTAGGATTTTGCCTGTGCTTAGCTCTATTTCTTTTATTTATTTATTTTTTTAAACTCCATAGTTCTTGCCGTGAACAATCATTCCCATAACATGATGCAGCCACCACAATGCTTGAAAATATAAAGAGTGGTACTCAGTGATGTGTTGTGTTAGATTTTCCCCAAACATAAGACTTTGTATTAAGGACATAAAGGTAACATGCATGTTTTGGAATATTTTCATTCTGTACAGGCTTCCTTCTTTTCACTCTGTCATTTAGGTTAGTTTTGTGGAGATACATCCTCTGTTTTCTCCTATCACAGCCATTAAACTCTGTAACTGTTTTAAAGTCACCATTGGCCTCTTGGTGAAATCCCTGAGTGGTTTCCTTCCTCTTCGGTAACTGAGCTAGGAAGGATGCCTGTAACTTTGTAGTGACTGGGTGTATTGATACACCATCCAAAGTGTAGTTCATAATTTCACCATGCTCAAAGGGATTAATTTTGTCCTGCTTTTTTTTTACCCCTTAACCAATAGGTGCCCTTCTTTGAGAGACATTGGAAAACCTTCCTGGTCTATGTGGTTGAATCTGTGTTTGAAATTCACTGGTCAACTGAGGGACTTTACAGATAATTGTGTGTGGGGTACAGATATGAGGTAGTCAATCAAAAATCATGCTGAACGCTATTATTGCATAGAGAGTCCGTGCAAATTATTACGTGACTTGTTAAGCACACTTTTACTCCTGAACTTATTTAGGCTTTCCATAACAACAGGGTTGAAAGCTTATTTACTCAAGACATTTCAGCCTTACATTTTTTTACATTTGTAACAATGTGGAAAACATAATTCCACTTTCACATTATGGGGTATTGTGTGTAGGCCAGTGACACAAAATAATTCAAAATTCAGGCTGTAACAAAACTACATTTGGAAAATGTCAAGGGGTGTGCTTACTTTCTGAATGTACTGTAAATGTGTGAACAAGGCCCACTTCCGCCTCAGTTCTTACTTTGCAAACCAGCAAAACTAAAGCTTGAATGAGATTGCATGAGCAAATCCTATAACCCAGACTGAAACGATTTAAGGCCAAGGATTAGCGAGGCTTCTCTGGGTAGTGGAAAAGAGGTTGAGGTGTCTCTATTCAAGGAATGTGACAACATGGTCTTAGCTGTAAGGTTACTGCTGCAGAATATTCATATGGTTGGTTCCAAGCACTGTGTTATGAATAATTCTGTGTTTGATGCCAATTTGTGACAATTTGCAACAGAGAAACATATATCATTAACTTTTTGTTCAGACAATTGGGTAGCATTGATTCTATTTTTTGTTTTGGCCTGTATACAAAATATGTCTTTGCTCTGTATTTGTTATTCACTGTACAAACATTTGCAATAAAGATCATAGCCATTGTCCTGTATCAACACAATCTTTGAGTATTCGTTGTCTGTTTGTCACAGTCGAATGGAAACCATGTGGGACAATGCAGTTGTATGGATAGCAAGCAAACCTGATGACATCAGAACACGAAGTATGACTGAAACCATTGATACTAATAATACAAAATAAACACTGAACTAGTACATATGTGGGGGGTTTATTTCAAAAAGAGGTTCAAGACTACATCATACAATGACAATCAGTAAAGAATCCCATTCCCTTATATATTCAGATGCACATCATTTGCTTTGGTTGATTGGTGTCATCTTTGGTAATGGCAAAGTTCCCCAACTGCTAGAAGGGGCTGGTTCGTGACGGATGGTTTGTTTTTGTTGCTGTTGTGGAACATGGTTTATATTTACAGTCTTGTGGAATTCTACTCCCACGGTATCCCTCTGAGTAGTTAAAGATCAACTGCTTTCACAGAAACCTGCAACGGAGGAATAAAACATATATACACATACGGCATATAATGAACTTAGAACTGATATTTGGATTCAAGAGTTCATCATACACACTAGCTAACAAAAGTTAGACCCAAAGTTACACAATCGTTTGTTTGGAAACTATTGCTTTTCATTTTTAAATGTAGTTATTACAACTCTTACCAGTGTGTCCAACGCGTCTGTATTTGCCGAGGAAGCAGATCTCCTTTTTCTTGTTTGTGACAATCTTCTGGTCCTCGGGTCTCAGGCCAGTGGGGTGACGGGAGAAGATGAAGGAGTATCCGTCCAGGCAGGTGCCGTCCAGGTCAACCTCTCTGCAGGAGTAGTGGATGGCGTAGTTGTCGTAGTCGGTGTCAATGACCCAGTGGTCATCGTCTATGTGGAGGAGAGAGGAGACAGAATCATAGCAATGATTGGTTTAACAGCAGGCTTCATCAATGGCATGCTATTATATACTAATAAGGAAGAGTTAAGTTATCATCAACGTGGGATGGAGTAACTCAATGGAATATTCTGCACAACAATAGGAGACGTTAGTCTTGAGTTTGAGCCTGTAGTCTTTCTTACTTCCAGACTGGAGGTATGAAGCAGCGCCCCAATATCTCATCTTGAACTTGGCAGGGTCTGGAGTGTCCTCGAAGGTGCCGAACATGTTGGCACACATTTCCCAGTTGCTAAAGGGAGGAAAAGGGGAGGATAAATGGGGAAGTTCAGTGGAAGTGAAAGCATAATGATGTTCAGGAACCATTTTTATCATTTGTAAGTGAACAGAACTCACTTCAGGATGATAACTCTGCCGTGGGCAGTTGCAGTCATTTTGCCACTTTCATCTACTGAGAACTGAGCGACGACATTGTCCAAGAGGAACAGACCAACAGGATCTTTCTTGGCCACAGCATACCACCTACCAGTATACTGCAAGATGAAATGAGAGCTCTATCAATCCCTGCATACCATACAATGACATTCCAGTTCCGTTCTTCAACATGTAACATTCCAAAGCTGATAGATCAAATTGGACAAGAGCAGAGATACTTTACGAGAAGTTACATTTCCGAAATTAGAATTGTGTTCTTACCCTGCTCCTATCGAAGTTCTGCATGACCTGAATGTTTGAAACTTGACAGTCCTGTGCCCAGCATGTTGCCAGGGCACAGAGGGCCACACAGATCCTCAGCATGTTGCCTTGTTGATGGATCTGTGGAAGACAGTGCCCAGAGTCATGAAAAAATATCACAACATTACCACCAGTACATCCCATTAGGTCAATAGAAGAGCCATATCCCACTCCATTACAGCTTCACTCTAAAAAGCGTGCAAACTCATCCAAAATGTGAAAAGTTATTTTAAAAAGTGATTTTCTTTAAAGAAAAAAAACCCCACAAGCGGAATAGATGTAAAAACCTACTATCCATGTAGTACATACCTTGTCCAAAAAAAGGGCTGAGGTACTTTTCCTCTCCAGACAGGGTTTTTTATAGTGTAGGGTCCCGCCACAACCAGGGTTGTGTAAGAGCAACTGCAGATGTGAGACAGCCCCCAAGCAGGAGCCTCCCCTCAAATTGGGCAAACATTACATAACTCCAAACAAGAGTCCCATTTGACCCTTGTCCCAAACATGTGTTTTTGCTGCCTAATGAAAGAGCTGTTGTGGGTAAAGCCAAGAGCACATCTGGAATGCTATACATACTCACTATCAATCACTAACCGTGAAATGTTATGCTTCAGCAGTACGAGGCCCACGTTAATGTCCAGATCCAGACTTTTAAAAGGCATGTTTCAGCACGCCCCCCCCCCCTGGAACAGCTACACAATGTTCTGTCTGGTTAGTCATGTCATTTCTCCACTTTTCTTGAAATGTTTCACTTTTCACTGGAAAACCATGTTAGGCAATCATGTACAGTACATTGTTTATTACTGTTATGTCCAAGACATCTCTAATGGTTGCTATCCTATAGCATAGCCCGTGGAGAAAAAAAACCCCATTGACTTCTGGTTTGCTATGCAACCAATATCAAAGAGAAATACCTTGTAGTTCAAACCAAAGTCCAGATCCTCTTGGATTCACGCCACTCAATCAATGCTGATCTGATTACGGTGAAGGGCCTGACTGTTTGTGTTGTGTGCTTTCACCTGAAATCTCAACTAATCATTTGGAACTTGGAAAAGATAATGCAGTGAGTGATCAAACAAAATTAATAAATTGTTGAATTCCATTGATCATAACACGCCAGCAAATTCCGTAAGATATTATAAAGGCTCATACAAGCTAACAAGTTGTAAAGCATTATACCTGCAGGCTTTATGGAAAGGTTTATGAAATGGGCACATACTGTCATGTTTTGTCTTATATTGTCTTGTCATTTTGCTTTCCCTTCTGTTCGTTTTCCCCCTGCTGGTCTTTTTAGGTTCGTTCCCTTTTTTCTCTCTCCCTCCCTCTCTCTCTTCTCTCTATCGTTCCGTTCCTGCTCCCAGCTGTTCCTATTCCCCATATCAATCATTTAGTCTTTCCACACCTGTTCCCTATCTTTTCCCCTGATTAGAGTCCCTATTTCTCCCCTTGTTTTCCGTTTCTGTCCTGTCGGATCCTTGTATATTGTTCACCGTGCTGTGTCTTTGTCTCGCCCTGTCGTGTCGTGTTTCCCTCAGATGCTGCGTGGTGAGCAGGTGTCTGAGTCTGCTACGGTCAGTGCCTTCCCGAGGCAACCTACAGTTTATGGTCGAGTCTCCAGTCTGTCCTCGTCATTACGAGTGGAATTGTTTTTATGCTTTGTTTACCGCTCCGATTTGTCTAGGAGTATTGCATATTTCCTTTACTGGAATAAAGACTCTGTTTTCGCCAAGTCGCTTTTGGGTCCTCATTCACCTGCATAACAGAAGGATCCGACCAAAGAATGGACCCAGCGACTACAGACACTCGTAACACTGCCGTAGAGATCCAAGGAGCCATGCTCGGCAGACACGAGCAGGAATTGTCTGCTGC
Organism: Oncorhynchus gorbuscha; assembly: GCF_021184085.1. Lineage (NCBI taxonomy): Eukaryota > Metazoa > Chordata > Actinopteri > Salmoniformes > Salmonidae > Oncorhynchus > Oncorhynchus gorbuscha. The sequence continues at coordinate 53,463,794 of NC_060179.1, forward strand.
TCGTCATGCCGTGGAGAACCTGGCCGCTCAGGTTTCCGACCTCTCTGGACAGTTCCAGAGTCTTCGTCTCGTGCCACCTGTTACTTCCTGGTCTGCCGAGCCTCCGGAACCTAGGGTTAATAACCCACCTTGTTACTCCGGGCAGCCCACGGAGTGCCGTTCCTTTCTCACCCAGTGTGATATTGTGTTCTCTCTCCAACCCAACACATACTCTAGAGAGAGAGCTCGGGTTGCTTACGTCATATCACTCCTTACTGGCCGGGCTCGAGAGTGGGGCACAGCTATCTGGGAGGCAAGGGCTGATTGTTCTAACAATTACCAGAACTTTAAAGAGGAGATGATTCGGGTTTTTGACCGTTCAGTTTTTGGTAGGGAGGCTTCTAGGGCCCTGGCTTCCCTATGCCAAGGTGATCGATCCATAACGGATTACTCTATAGAGTTTCGCACTCTTGCTGCCTCTAGTGACTGGAACGAGCCGGCGCTGCTCGCTCGTTTTCTGGAGGGACTCCACGCAGTGGTTAAAGATGAGATTCTCTCCCGGGAGGTTCCTACCAGTGTGGACTCTTTGATTGCTCTCGCCATCCGCATAGAACGACGGGTAGATCTTTGTCACCAAGCTCGTGGAAGAGAGCTCGCGTTAACGGTGTTTCCCTGCTCCGCATCGCAACCATCTCCCTCCTCTGGCTCAGAGACTGAGCCCATGCAGCTGGGAGGTATTCGCATCTCGACTAAGGAGAGGGAACGGAGGATCACCAACCGCCTGTGCCTCTATTGCGGACTTGCTGGACATTTTGTCAATTCATGTCCAGTAAAAGCCAGAGCTCATCAGTAAGCGGAGGGCTACTGGTGAGCGCTACTACTCAGGTCTCTCCATCTAGATCATGTACTACTATGTCGGTCCATCTACGCTGGACCGGTTCGGGTGCTACATGCAGTGCCTTGATAGACTCTGGGGCTGAGGGTTGTTTTATGGACGAAGCATGGGCTCGGAAACATGACATTCCTTTCAGACAGTTAGACAAGCCTACGCCCATGTTCGCCTTAGATGGTAGTCATCTTCCCAGTATCAGATATGAGACACTACCTTTAACCCTCACAGTATCTGGTAACCACAGTGAAACTATTTCTTTTTTGATTTTTCGTTCACCTTTTACACCTGTTGTTTTGGGTCATCCATGGCTAGTATGTCATAATCCTTCTATTAATTGGTCTAGTAATTCTATCCTATCCTGGAACGTTTCTTGTCATGTGAAGTGTTTAATGTCTGCCATCCCTCCCGTTTCTTCTGTCCCCACTTCTCAGGAGGAACCTGGCGATTTGACAGGAGTGCCGGAGGAATATCATGATCTGCGCACGGTCTTCAGTCGGTCCCGAGCCAACTCCCTTCCTCCTCACCGGTCGTATGATTGTAGTATTGATCTCCTTCCGGGGACCACTCCTCCTCGGGGTAGACTATACTCTCTGTCGGCTCCCGAACGTAAGGCTCTCGAGGATTATTTGTCTGTGTCTCTTGACGCCGGTACCGTAGTGCCTTCTTCCTCTCCGGCCGGGGCGGGGTTTTTTTGTTAAGAAGAAGGACGGTACTCTGCGCCCCTGCGTGGATTATCGAGGGCTGAATGACATAACGGTTAAGAATCGTTATCCGCTTCCCCTTATGTCATCAGCCTTCGAGATTCTGCAGGGAGCCAGGTGCTTTACTAAGTTGGACCTTCGTAACGCTTACCATCTCGTGCGCATCAGAGAGGGGGACGAGTGGAAAACGGCGTTTAACACTCCGTTAGGGCATTTTGAGTACCGGGTTCTGCCGTTTGGTCTCGCCAATGCGCCAGCTGTTTTTCAGGCATTAGTTAATGATGTTCTGAGAGACATGCTGAACATCTTTGTTTTTGTCTACCTTGACGATATCCTGATTTTTTCACCGTCACTCGAGATTCATGTTCAGCACGTTCGACGTGTACTACAGCGCCTTTTAGAGAATTGTCTCTACGTGAAGGCTGAGAAGTGCTCTTTTCATGTCTCCTCCGTTACTTTTCTCGGTTCTGTTATTTCCGCTGAAGGCATTCAGATGGATTCCGCTAAGCTAAGGTCCAAGCTGTCAGTGAGTGGCCCGTTCCAAGGTCACGTGTCGAGTTGCAGCGCTTTCTAGGTTTCGCTAATTTCTATCGGCGTTTCATTCGTAATTTCGGTCAAGTTGCTGCCCCTCTCACAGCTCTTACTTCTGTCAAGACGTGTTTTAAGTGGTCCGGTTCCGCCCAGGGAGGTTTTGATCTTCTAAAAGAACGTTTTACGTCCGCTCCTATCCTCGTTACTCCTGACGTCACTAGACAATTCATTGTCGAGGTTGACGCTTCAGAGGTAGGCGTGGGAGCCATTCTATCCCAGCGCTTCCAGTCTGACGATAAGGTTCATCCTTGCGCTTATTTTTCTCATCGCCTGTCGCCATCTGAACGCAACTATGATGTGGGTAACCGCGAACTGCTCGCCATCCGCTTAGCCCTAGGCGAATGGCGACAGTGGTTGGAGGGGGCGACCGTTCCTTTTGTCGTTTGGACAGACCATAAGAACCTTGAGTACATCCGTTCTGCCAAACGACTTAATGCTCGTCAAGCTCGTTGGGCGTTGTTTTTCGCTCGTTTCGAGTTTGTGATTTCTTACCGTCCGGGTAGTAAGAACACCAAGCCTGATGCCTTATCCCGTCTTTTTAGTTCTTCTGTGGCTTCTACTGATCCCGAGGGGATTCTTCCTTATGGGCGTGTTGTCGGGTTGACAGTCTGGGGAATTGAAAGACAGGTTAAGCAAGCACTCACGCACACTGCGTCGCCGCGCGCTTGTCCTAGTAACCTTCTTTTCGTTCCTGTTTCTACTCGTCTGGCTGTTCTTCAGTGGGCTCACTCTGCCAAGTTAGCTGGTCATCCCGGCGTTCGAGGTACTCTTGCTTCTATTCGCCAGCGCTTTTGGTGGCCTACTCAGGAGCGTGACACGCGCCGTTTCGTGGCTGCTTGTTCGGACCCGCTGTGCGACTGCTTCTTCCGCGACATCTTCGTCGCGTCCATCCTGTCTTCCATGTCTCCTGTGTCAAGCCCTTTCTTCGCACCCCTGTTCGTCTTCCCTCCCCCCCCTCCCGTCCTTGTCGAGAGCGCACCTATTTACAAGGTACGTAGGATCATGGACATGCGTTCTCGGGGACGGGGTCACCAATACTTAGTGGATTGGGAGGGTTACGGTCCTGAGGAGAGGAGTTGGGTTCCGTCTCGGGACGTGCTGGACCGTTCGCTGATTGATGATTTCCTCCGTTGCCGCCAGGATTCCTCCTCGAGTGCGCCAGGAGGCGCTCGGTGAGTGTCTTATATTGTCTTGTCATTTTGCTTTCCCTTCTTTCCCTTCTGTTCGTTTTCCCCCTGCTGGTCTTTTTAGGTTCGTTCCCTTTTTTCTTTCTCCCTCCCTCTCTCTCTTCTCTCTATCGTTCCGTTCCTGCTCCCAGCTGTTCCTATTCCCCTAATCAATCATTTAGTCTTTCCACACCTGTTCCCTATCTTTTCCCCTGATTAGAGTCCCTATTTCTCCCCTTGTTTTCCGTTTCTGTCCTGTCGGATCCTTGTATATTGTTCACCGTGCTGTGTCTTTGTCTCGCCCTGTCGTGTCGTGTTTCCCTCAGATGCTGCGTGGTGAGCAGGTGTCTGAGTCTGCTACGGTCAGTGCCTTCCCGAGGCAACCTACAGTTTATGGTCGAGTCTCCAGTCTGTCCTCATCATTACGAGTGGAATTGTTTTTATGCTTTGTTTACCGCTCCGATTTGTCTAGGAGTATTGCATATTTCCTTTACTGGAATAAAGACTCTGTTTTCGCCAAATCGCTTTTGGGTCCTCATTCACCTGCATAACACATACAGTAAATGGGGGTGTGTGTACTGACAAAATCTTGATTGTGCTTTCCAAGTAAACTTTTTTTTCCTAGGATCGTACAAACGCAACTCAGGGGCCCCGTTATATAACTTGGCACGGCTAACCGCAAAAAGCATCATTTGTTGCTCCAAATCATGTCTGAACCAGTGCCAGAGTCATGAAAAAGTCATACTTTTTACCTGCTGAGTATGTAATACAGTATTCCAAACTAGATATATACAGTATGTGTAGGGGCAAGACAGAGCATATTGTGAATATTTTGTAACGTTATGAGGTGTTTTTTAACTTTATGAAGTACAACCCCAACTGTACAATTCATCAGGTTGGTTACAGTCACCTGTGAAGCTTTTTAACAACCAACAAAAACGATCACTGCCAAGCAGCATCAGATCAGATATCTACAGTGTGGGAATGTGATGATAGGAGAGGGTGGAATAATCTGACATAACTTTGCCCCTTCAATGCAGGTTTTCAGTTCTGTCACATATAGATGTAGGATCTTAATTTGAGCAGGTTTGCAGGACAATAGTTCTGCAGCAACAGGAAATGTGAATTATTATATAGATATTCATTTATTTATTTTTAATTCACCTTTATTTAACCAGGTAGGCTAGTTGAGAACAAGTTCTCATTTAGAACTGCGACCTGGCCAAGATAAAGCAAAGCAGTACGACACAAACAACAACACAGTTACACATGGAATAAACAAACATACAGTCAATAACACAATAAAAAAAGTCTGTATACAGTGTGTGCAAATGAGGTAAGATAAGGGAGGTAAGGCAATAAATAGGCCATGGTGACGAAACAATTACAATTTAGCAATTAAACACTGGAGTGATAGATGTGCAGAAGATGAATGTGCAAGTAGAGATACTGGGGTGCAAAGGAGAATTAAAAAAATATCAATATGGGGATGAGGTAGTTGGATGGGCTATTTACAGCTGGACTATGTACAGGTGCAGTGATTTGTGAGCTGCTCTGACAGCTGGTGCTTAAAGTTAGTGAGGGAGATATGAGTCTCCAGCTTCAGTGATTTTTGCAATTTGTTCCAGTCATTGGCAGCAGAGAACTGGAAGGAAAGGCGGCCAAAGGAGGAATTGGCTTTGGGGGTGACCAGTGAATTATACCTGCTGGAGCGCGTGCTACGGGTGGGTGCCGCTATGGTGACCAGTGAGCTGAGATAAGGTGGGGCTTTACCGAGCTAAGACTCATAGATGACCTGGAGCCAGTGGGTTTGGCAACAAATATGAAGCTGTGGGTAATATATGGGGCTTTGGTGACTATGTTGGAGGCTATGTTCTATAAGACATCGCCAAAGTCAAGGATCGGAAGGATAGTCAGTTTTACGAGGGTATGTTTGGCAGCATGAGTGAATGATGCTTTGTTGCGAAATAGGAAGTTGATTCTAGATTTAATTTTGGATTGGAGATGCTTAATGTTAGTCTGGAAGGAGAGATTACAGTCTAACCAGACACCTAGGTATTTGTAATTGTCCACATATTTTAAGTCAGAACCGTCCAGAGTAGTGATGCTGGACGGGCGGGCAGGTGTAGGCAGTGATCAGTTGAAGACCATGCATTTAGTTTTACTTGCATTTAAGAGCAGTTGGAGGCCACGAAAGGAGAGTTGTATGGCATTGAAGCTCGCCTGGAGGTTAGTTAACACAGTGTCCAAAGAAGGGCCTTAAGTATACAGAATGATGTCATCTGCGTTGAAGTGGATCAGCGAATCACCAGCAGAAAGAGGAACATCATTGATGTATACAGAGAAAAGAATTGAACCCTGTGGCACCCTCATAGGGACTGCCAGAGGTCCGGACAACAGGCCCTTCAAATTGACACACTGAACTCTCTCTGAGAATTAGTTAGTAAACCAGGCGAGGCAGACATTTGAGAAACCAAGGCTGTTGAGTCTGCCGATAAAAATGTGATGATTGAAAGAGTCGAAAGCCTTGGCCAGGTCAATGTATACAGCTGCACAGTATTGTCTCTTATCGATGACAGTTATGATATCGTTTAGGACCTTGAGCGTGGCTGAGGTGCACCCATGACCAGCTCGGAAACCAGATTGCATAGCGGAAAAGGTACGGTGGGATTTGTTAACTTGGCTTTCGAAGACCTTAGAAAGGCAGGGTAGGATAGATATAGGTCTGTAGCAGTTTGGGTCTAGAGTGTCTCCCCCTTTGTAGAGGGGGATGACCGTGGCAGCTTTCCAATCTTTGGGGATCTCAGACGATACGAAAGAGAGGTTGAACAGGCTAGTAACAGGGGTTGCAACAGTTTCGGCAGATCATTTTAGAGAGGGTCCAGATTGTCCAGCCCGGCTGATTTGTAGGGGTCCAGATTTTGCAGCTCTTTCAGAACATCAGCTATCTGGATTTGGGTGAAGGAGAAATAGAGGAGGCTTGGGCAAGTTGCTGTGGGGGGTACAGGGCTGTTGATCGGGGTAGGGGTAGCCAGGTGGAAATCATGGCCAGCTGTAGAAAAATACTTATTGAAATTCTCAATTATCGTGGTGACAGTGTTTCTTAGCCTCAGTGCAGTGGGCATCTGGGAGGTGCTCTTATTCTCCATGGACTTTACAGTGTCCCAGAAGTTTTTAGATTTTTTTGTGCTACAGGATTAAATTTCCTTCCAGGATACCTGGACCAGGTCGATTAGAAAGGCCTGCTCGCTGAATTGTTTTAGGGAGCGTTTGACAGTGATGAGGGGTGGTCTTTTGACCGCAGACCCATTACGGACGCAGGCATTGAGGCAGTGATCGCTGAGATCCTTGTTGAAGACCGCAGAGGTGTTTTTGGAAAGCAGGTTGGTTAGGATGATATCTATGAGGGTGCCCGTGTTTACGGATTTGGGGTTGTACCTGGTGGTTCATTGATCATTTGTGTGAGATTGAGGGCATCAAGCTTAGATTGTAGGATGGCCGGGGAGTTAAGCATGTCCCAGTTTAGGTCACCTAACAGCACAAGCTCTGAAGATAGATGGGGGGCAATCAATTCACATATGGTGTCCAGGGCACAGCTGGGGGCAAAATGTGGTCTATAGCAAGTAGCAACAGTGAGAGACTTGTTTCTAGATAGGTAGATTTTTAAAAGTAGAAGCTCAAATAATTTGGGCACAGACCTGGATAGGAAAACAGAATTATGCAGGCTATCTCTGCAGTTGATTGCAATTCCGCCCCCTTTGGCAATTCTATCTTGTCGGAAAATGTTATAGTTAGGGATGGAAATGTCAGGGTTTTTGGTGGCCTTCATAAGCCACGATTCAGCCACGGCTAGGACATTCGTGTTGGCAGAGTGTGCTAATGCAGGGAATAAAACACACTTAGGGAGGAGGCTTCTAATGTTAACCAAGGCTTTTACTGTTACAGAAGACAACAAATGAGAGCACCTGGGGAATGGGAGTGGAGCTAGGCACTGCAGGGCCTGGATTAACCTCTCCATCACCAGAAGAACAGAAGAGGAGTAGGATAAGGGTATGGCTAAAGGCTATAAGAACTGGTCGTCTAGTACGTTTGGAGCAGAGAGCAAAAGGAGCAGGTTTCTGGGTGCGGTAGAATATATTAAAGCATTATATACAGACAAAGGTATGGTAGGATGTGAATACAGTGGAGGTAAACCTAAGCATTGAGTGACGATGAGAGAGGTATTGTCTCTGGAGCCACCATTTAAACCAGGTGAGGTCACCGTATGTGTGGGAGGTGGAACAAAAGGGTTAGCTAAGGCATATTGATTAGGGCTCTGCAGTGAAATAAGACAATAAACACTGACCAAATCAGCAATGGACAAGGCATACTGACATTAGGGAGAGGCATGGGTAGCCGAGTGACCATAGGGGTCCAGTGAGTAGCTAGGCGAGTTGGAGGCACTGCGATTCAGACAGATAGCGGGCTGGGGCTAGCAGGCTAGCAGAAGGGCATTAGAGGGACGTCTCGACGGAAGATGTCTGTTGTAGCCCCCCTGTGCGTTTACGTTGGCAAACCAGTCGTGATGGATCAGCAGGGCTCCGTGTCGTAAAAGGGTGCAGGCCAATTGGCAAAATTGGTATAGTAGCCCAAGAAATTGGCTGATGGACCTCTTCAGCTAACAGTCCGATATGCTCTAGACAGCTAGCGGGCCGCTGCTAGCAGGCTAGCAGCTGGGCATTCAGGGTACGTCGCGAAGGAGGAGCCTGTTGAAAAAAAACTTCTGTTGGGGGTTCCGGTTCTAAAGTAAAGAAAATAGCAGATCCATACCACATTGGGTGAGGTGGGTTGCAGGAGAGTATGTTGAAGTTGAGGTTAAGAAAAATATTTGTAAAATATTTGTGAAGAAAAAATATATGAAATTGATTTTTTTACGGTACAAGACAAGACTAAGACAAAGACACCTGACTGCTATGCCATCTTGAATTATATTTCATGGCCTTTTTTGTAGGGGTTGATGCATTTTTCATGAGGGCAAATCAAGTCTGAAATGTAAAAATAGAAATAACAAACTTTAGAAGCCTTTCTAAAACTCAAATGCACTACAAGTTTGCAGTTCCTGCTGTGCAAGAAAATTATCAGCAACAAAAGAGTGATTACATTAAGTTCCTACATGTCTACTATACTGCAGGTAACAGATGGTGGTTTTTATTCAACACAAGTCACCTGGCTGGTGTGGTGGGGCATCCCAGTGTGACAGCACAGTGCATGCAGCGTGGCCTTTCTGAACACAGTGCCACATGTTTTCCATGTGGAGGCTGGTGACAATAAAATAACTGAGAAGCAGCAGCTGGTTCACACACTACTGAAGTGAGAGGTTTTGAAGGAATGGGAGAGTTTCTTGAACACATCCAATCCAAATCGATTGCAGACTTTAGTTATCAAGCTTTTGAGTGTCTAATGTTGTCTAACGCTTTGACAGTGTCTCTTTTTTTCTTCCTCTTATGTATATTTAACTAGGCAAGTCAGTTAAGAACAAATTGTTATTTACAATGACGGCCTACCAAAAGACAAAAGGCCTCCTGCGGAGACGGGTTTGCAATAAAAAAAATAAAAAACTAGGACAAAACATACCGACAAGAGAGACACCACAACACCACATAAAGAGAAACCTAAGACGCATAAAGAGAAACCTGTCTTAATCCCGCATGTGAAATTAGACAGGGGAACTTTGTCCGTCCTGTCTTTCCAGACAATCTAATAAAAGCACACCTTTGTTTGGACCATCTTTATCAGATCTCTAATTTTCCTCACTTGGCAACACATGACAACACAGCATGGTAGCAACACAACATGACAGCAGCACAAAACATAGTACAAACATTATTGGGCACAGACAACCGCACAAAGGGCAAGAAGGTAGAGATAAGGACAGTGTACCGTCTAGCCATACTCTCAATTACTTGTATGAGGTGACTACCTCAAACTCTAAACCCTCAATCACACTGGTGGAGAGAGGGGCATTCTTATTACCGAACCACATAACCATTGTTTTGGAGGTGTTCAGAACAAGGTGAAGGGCAGAGAAAGCTTGTTTGACACAAAGAAAGCTTCCTCAGCGTGATAACATTGAATGTTTGCTTATTTGTCTCATTGCAGCCAGCAAGACTATTACCATATGGCTTTCTCAATGAGATTAACTCCTAGGTAGGGTGTCCATGGAACTAATCCATTCCATTGTGTCAGACTATCCCCGTCTCTCGCTCTCTCTCTCTCGCTCTCTCGCTCTCTTTCAGGGAGGACATCCCACAAATCACTTTTACTTAATCTGGGATTAAGTGATGCAGCTATTTCTTTGGCCTGTTGTCTGACTTTGATTCAGTGCCCTGCTCTGTTGGCTGGGAGAGAGAAAGACCTTTTGTACACCGTACAAGGGGTAGGCAACTAGATTCAGCCATGGGATGATTTTTGTCCAAGGGGATTGTCGGGGGGGGGGGGGCAGAACATAATTATAATAATTTGTACACTGCAAATTGACCACAAGTAAACACATAAATAGATTGTATAAGCGGTATAACAATAATTTCATACCTTGATTACATTGAGATACGATCACATATTGTGTTTGTATTTATTAAGGATCCCCATTAGTTGCTGCCATGGCAGCAGCTACTCTTCCTGGGGTCTAGCAGCATTAAGACAGTTATATACAGTTTAAAATATGACATGATATCACATTTCATAACACTTTCCCCAAAACATTTAGTGTGTTCCCTCAGGCCACAATTCCACTATCATATTTACAACACAACATCCATGTGTGCACGTGTGTAGAGTGTGTATCTTATCATGTGTATGTATGTCAGTGCCTGGGTCTGTCTCTTCACGGTCCCTGCTGATCCATAAGGTGTATTTTTTATCTGTTTTTTTTATTCTACTGATTGCATCACTTACCTGATGTGGAATGGAGTTTCATGTAGCCATGGCTCTATGTAGTTCATCTCGCCAATGAAAAAAATCATTGAAGTAATTGGTTATGTTAGTGGGTTTTGTGATGAGTGAGCCATCTGATTCAATGAATGATGGAGCTGAGTTTGCCTTTTTGCCCAAAATGTCATTTAAGGTGCTCCAAAGCTTTGTACTATCAATCTTTATGTCATGTTGGGGCGGCAGGGTAGCCTAGTGGTTAGGGCGTTGGACTAGTAACCGCAAGGTTGCAAGTTCAAACCCCCGAGCTGACAAGGTACAAATCTGTTGTTCTGCCCCTGAACAGGCAGTTAACCCACTGTTCCTAGGCCGTCATTGAAAATAAGAATTTGTTCTTAACTGACTTTCCTGGTTAAATAAAGGTTAAAAAAAATGTATCTTTGTTTCATAGTGTAGTTTCTTCTTTTTATTCAGTTTAGTCACATGAGATCTCAATTTGCAGTAGCAAATCGGTTGAGCAGCCAGACTTATTTGCCATTCCTTTTGCCTCATCCGTTTCAACTAAACCATTTTTGTTAGTGGATGCATGCAAATTAGTAACTGGAATAAGCAATTTCATAAATGAGTCAAGAGCAGCATTTGGTTTCTCCTCATTACACACCACAGACCAACAAATATGATTTACATCAACGACATAGGAATCACTACAAAACTTATTGTATGACGCTCTTATACATTATATTAGGCCCAGCCGTTCGAACTTTGGTTTTCCTAGATATGGCTACTATATTGTGATCACTACATCCGATGGATTTGGATACTGTTTTGAAGTACATTTCTGCAGCATTAGTAAAGATGTGATCAATACATGCTGTTTGTAACTACCCTGGCAGATTGACTGATAACCTGAACCAGGTTGCAGGCACTAGTTACAGTTTGGTTTGAAGATTTCTCTTGAGTGACAGCCTGATGAAAGCCAGTCAATATTTAAATCACCCAGAAAATATATCTCTCTGTTGATATCACATACATTATCAAAGATTTCACACATGTTACGCAGATACTGACTGTTAGCACTTGGTGGTCTATAGCAGATTCTGACCAGAATGGGCTTTAGGTGAGGCAGATGAACCTGTAGCCATATTACAGATCCTCTCTAAGTTTAACAGGAATGTGGTTCTGAATATAAACAGCCACACCTCCTCCTTTGGCATTTCTGTATTTTCTGTAGATGTTATAACCATGTATTGCTACCACGCTTTCATCAAAGGTATTATCTAAATGAGTTTCAGAGATTGTCATATGAATATCATCTGTTACTAGCAAGTTATTGATTTCATGAACCTTGCATCTTAAGATACATCTGTTAACTTAGACTTTGGTACTTTTCTGGGATACTTGATTGTTTTCATTGCTTTACTGGGAAGTTTAGCAGAAGTAGACATGCTCATGTTATTTATGTTAGTGCAGGGTACGCTGCACACAGTGGACTTCCTACTACAGTGCCTTGTGAAAGTATTCACCCCCTTCGCATTTTTCCTATTTTGTTGCCTTGTAACCTGGAATTAAAATAGATTTTTGGGGGGTGGGTTCCTGGGTTCCTGCTGGTGTACAGAAATCTTTAAGTCACACCACAGATTCTCAATTGGATTGAGGTCTGGGCTTTGACTAGGCCATTCCAAGACATTTAAATATTTCCCCTTAAACCACTCGAGTGTTGCTTTAGCAGTATGCTTAGGGTCTGTCGCATCTGCTCCTGCCACGCCCTCTCGTGTTCATCCAGTTTCTCCTTGACCTGCAGCCACTCACCCCGTACTCTCACCCTCTCTCTTTGTGTGTGTGATTGTGTGGGTGGAGACAGGTGTGCTGGAGTCAGAGCAGATCCCCACCAGCTGGAATCCGTTCCAAAATCAAGAACTCTAAAAAAACTCAGTCCTGCCACTTCCACTCTGCCAGATCGTAATCTCTGCTCAGTCAGTTTATGCTTCTAGCTATTTGTTTTTATTCAAGATCCTGTTACCCTGCTGTGCCTTTTTCCCTGTCTGATGCTGTTTATCCTCTCCACTGCAGTTTTGCCATTCTGAATCTGGTCCCTGTCTCCTGTTTCACGTCTCACCACCCTGCTACACTGTTCTGGATTCGGCACACTACTACTCCCTTGGATTCAAGTCCGAACCTGCTTACCCTGTCCCAATTCCGTTCACTCCAACCTCAGCCTCCTCATCTGGTTTCCTACATCCCACCTGAGCTTCCCCTGGCCTGCACTCCATCTCTCCCTGTTTTGCAATAAATACCTTGGTTAATTCATCCCAGTTTCCTCGTCTGAGTCTGCTCTTGGGTTCCCTGTGCCACTCCACCTAACAGGGTCATTGTCCTGCTGGAAGGTGAACATCTGTCCCAGTCTCAAATCTCTGGAAGGCTTTGCAGCTTCTTCAGGGTTATTTTTGGTCTCTTTGTTGCCTTTCTGATTAATGCCCTCCTTGCCTAGTCCGTGAGATTTGGTGGGCGGCCCTCTCTTGGCAGATATTTCATATGTTTTTTTTATAACCCAACCCTGATATGTACTTCTCCACAACTTTGTCCCTGACCTGTTTGGAGAGCTCCTTGGTCTTCATGGTGCCGCTTGCTCGGTGGAGCCCCTTGCTTAGTGGTGTTGCAGACTCTGGGGCCTTTCAGAACAGGTGTATATATACTGAGATCATGTGACAGATCATGTGACACTTAGATTGCACACAGGTGGACTTTATTTAATTAATTATGTGAATTCTGAAGGTAATTGGTTGCACCAGATCTTATTTAGGGGCTTCATAGCAAAGGGGGTGAAAAAAAACACACTCACAGGCCGGATTTGACGGCCGCCTGTTGCCACCCCTGCCGTAAACGCATCATCAGCCTGTCTTAATCCCACATGTGAAATTAGACAGGGGAACTTTGTCCGTCCTGTCTTGCCAGACAATCTAATAAAAGCACACCTTTGTTTGGACCATCTTTATCAGATCTCTAATTTTCCTCACTTAGAAAGGTTTACAGATTTCCCTATGAGGACAGTGAGATTAAGATAATTAAAATCAAATACTTCTACCAACATTGTTGTCACTACTTCCGCCGAAGTTAGTCCCTCCTCTCTCCTTGTTCGGGCGACGTTCGGCAGTCGACGTCACCAGCCCTCTAGCCATCGCCGATCCACTTTTCATTTTCCATAGATTTTGTCTTGTCTTGTCTTACATCACACGTGGTTCCAATTCCATTTATTACATGTTGTGTATTTAACCCTCTAAGACCCTGCCCTCCTTACATTTATAGGGTCCTAGACTACAGATTAACAATATATATTCATTATAGAGGTTTGGTATTGTTCCACAGTTGTTTTCATGTCTCTCTGCCTCTTATAAAGAGACACCTCTGAGAAATGTGTGACTGAGACAGAACTCTGCAGGGGAGTGTAGGAGATAAGAGACGAGTCAGACATTCCACAATATATCAACTTTGGGGAGTGGACATTTATTGCCTAGGCCTTAGAAAACACTGGAACTATTGTAATTCTCTTGCAAGTTTATATAGCTGTGTATGCATGGGCTTGGTCTGATGAGTAGAAGGTAATGGTGTATGCAGTGACATCACAAGTGCTGGACTTCAGGTTTAATAAAATAACTTGGGACCTTTTTATATTCCGAATTTACTCGGAAACATGTGCATGTTCCTGCTGTCAACTTCTGTCCGCAATTGCATTAATAAAGGTTTTTTAATGAATTAATTAAAGATATTGTCAGAATGCTAGTTTCACCAATGAGCCAATGATTGACAAGGAACAAGGAACGAACCCCAACAACATTATAGAGGGAACTGATTTAATTGAGCTCTTTTTTTAATTGCTTCACTGATGCTATTACTCAATTGGCTTCACTTTGACTGGAAATATAGCGTAGGGTATTCTTATAAACATACATCACTGTGAGAGAGAGTTCTGCGGCTGGAACATTTGCTTGGAACTATAGTGGGGAACTGAAGCATTGTTCTTCAAGGTCAACTGTCCAAATATTTCCTACTCAGTAGGCCATTTGGGTAAAAAGTCTATTGATGAGTCAACCATTTTGTCCCAAAATGAACTTTCTATACCACAGCTGCAGTAAGAGATAGAGCTCCAACAACCTGCCTCCCTTGCCTCAGATTGGATTGTACAATATAAAATGATCTGTGTTGGGATTTGCAGGTTAAGAAAGCTTAAGGGCTTTAATTTCATGACGTCACATTAATTAGCGGACACTTTGATCCTTTCAGCCTGTAAGCCACCACATTCAGTCAGCTTGTAGCGTAGTACAGGACGTTTTGGTGATTTGTCTGGGACCGCAGCAGAGGATGCACGTCGGTGCAAACGGAGGCCACTAAACGAAGCACCTTTTACACTTCCCTTTTGACTTTCCCGTGTGATGCGTCTGTAAGAGAAGGGAGGGAAAAGCAAACCATTCAAAATGGGAGACAAGGATAGTGTGGAAAAGTACCTGGAGAACAATCCCCAGTTCGCTAAAGAGTACTTTGATAAAAAGTTGCGCCCCCGAATTCATCTCGACAGCGTTCACAGAAAATCTTGAGATCAAAGATCAGACTTCGTTCAAAGATGTCTCCCAAATTCAGGAGGCCAACCTCATCTTTGACCTTGTCAAAGAAATGCAATCAGAAATCGTTATGGAAAAAGCATTGCACAAGGTCCTGCAGAGAATTTGCATGATTTTGAACGCAGACCGGTGCAGTTACTTTGATCTTCGATCTAGAAACGGAATACCGGAGCTTACAACGATGCTCTTCAATGTCACCCCTGGCACCAAATTTGAGGAGAACCTCGTCAACCCCACTGGTGAGATTGTGTTTCCAATCGATATGGGTGTAGTTGGATACACAGCGCACTCCAAAAAGATGCAAAACATTCCGGATGTTACCAAGGTGAGTGCCATCGTCAGCAGGTGCCCACCCACCAAAGTGTGTGTAAAGATTGTACATGCGCCACCAACGCACCCATAAAATGTCCAAAAGCAGTCGCAGTTTACACACAATTGTTTGTGTCAGATCTAAATTCTTAAAAATGTATTTTGTTTCTCACATAGGTTAGACATTTTAATTGATGCAGATTTGAGAAGATAGTTAAAGAAATATAAAGTGTTCATGCATGTCTCTGAAGGCGTAAGCCCATGAAGTTTAATGATTGTTATCTGTGTGCTATTTTTGTTAAATTCACTTGATGGATTTCTTGATGGTGTTGCCTAATAGTTTTGATTATCCAGAAGTCTGACCAAGGCAAACTTCCTAGTCTGATTAGGTCTACACGAAAGTCAGCTTCAACAAGTATAAGTGCAATTACAGGTATGATGGAATGAGGGATTCATTCTAAATGTTAATGTTGACCACTGAGTTTCTACAATAAAATTGTGATTTTAATGGCTGTTATTCCCCTGTGTAGTGCAGAAAATTGCTTTTACCTCCAGAAGCCCTACAAGTGTCATTATCTGGTTGATTTGCTAATTGAATACATTAATGTATTATATATATTTGTATAATTTAAGTCATCATGATAATATATTGTATCATATTCAAAACAAAAATGTCCAGTTGTATGACTGCAAAGATGTTGATGTTACAGTATGGACGACTGAAGATAAAGCAGGTTGAATTTTGCCCTGGAGGCAAACTGAGCGAGTTCTGCTAGATGGGCCAGCTGCAAAGTCAAAATTGTGGCTGTGCCAGCTAGTGACCATTCTGCAGAGCTGCCTCCAGGACAAGATTCATGACAATAAATGCCAACCAGCTAAAACAAATCTGTATTTGCAATTGGTCAACATACTGTAGATTACTGGATCAACACCCTTATTACATGTATAAATTAACTACAGAATTCAAGTAGGGGTTCAATCTATGCTTTTTTTATAGCCAGCGTATGTCCATAATGTTTCTCGTTTGATTTGCCCATGATATTTTCATTGATTGAAAATCAGCTTTATTACTTTTAAGACAATGGTTATAGAATTGGGCCATTTACATGACAGGGGTCGTTTTTTTAATCTAGCGACTGTTAATTGTACTCAATAGGCCTTTCCACATGGCATTATCTTAGCCCAGGGCTAAGGAGACTGTTAGCCCTGGGCTTTATTGCAGTGTGAACGCAGCTAATGTCTTGATCCAATATACTCTTTTTTTCACTTCCAGAATAACCGCTTCAGTGACTTTGTGGACAAGCAGACAGGATACAAAACCAAAAACATGCTCACATACCCCATCATGGCTGATAAAGAATGCATTGGTGTTGTAATGGCACTAAACAAAATTGGGGCCGAAGAATTCTCAAAAGCCGACGAGGAAGTAAGTCCTGAGCTCTCAAAAGAAAAATACCAGTCTTAGATAGGTTTCTCGGTGTTAGTAATCATGGGAACAACTTTTTTTTTAAATGTACAATTAATACATAATAGCACAATTCACACAGCACATGACATATACAGATACTGTATAACCTATATTACCCCAGTAATCAATATTCATGATGTTAAGTCCCCTATTTGGGTGGTTCTGGATCGGTTCCGACAGACATTTTGGTGGACAAATCACTCTGTGAACATCGTAGGGTCCCGTGTCTTATATAGTGCCAGAAAGCCCCATATCTCCGTAGTAAAAAAAGAAAGAATTAACACTAAAAAAAATTAATTAGAAATCTAAATAAAATCCTACAGGATTTTATCCAATAGGACTAGCAAATCAGGTAGGATTTTTCTTTTTACATTTTAGTCATTTAGCAGATAATCGTATCCAGGGAGACTTACAGTAGTGAGTGCAAACATTTTTTCATATTGGTCCCCTGTGGGAATTGAACCCAAAACCCTGGCATTGGAAGTGCTATGCTCTATCAAGTGAGCCACACAGAATCATGTAGAATTTCAATGTTTTTTTTCCTCCTATACGATTTCTATTGATTTTGTTGACGGGCATTACATTACATTCTTAAAAAATATATTTTTTTTACCCCTTTTCTCCCCAATTTTGTGGTATCCAATTGTTAGTAGTTACTATCTTGTCTCATCGCTACAACTCCCGTACGGGCTCGGGAGAGACGGTCAAAAGCCATGCTTCCTCCGAAACACAACCAAACCAAGCCGCACTTCTTCTTAACACAGCGCGCATCCAACCCGGAAGCCAGCCGCACCAATGTGTCGGAGGAAACACCGTGCACCTGGCGACCTGGTTAGTGTGCACTGCACCCGGCCCGCCACAGGAGTCGCTAGTGCGCAATGAGACAGGGATATTCCTACTGGCCAAACCCTCTCTAACCCGGACGACGCTAGGCCAATTGTGCATCGCCCATGGACCTCCTGGTCACGGCCTGGGCTCGAACCCAGTCAATTATCTTCAGGTTTTTTATTTCCCTCTCCTTATCCCAACATAAAGAGGACAAAGGGAGTGTTCCCTTTTTTGTATGCATAGCTGACAAATAAACAGTTGAAGTTGGAAGTTTACATACACTTAGGTTAGAGTCATTAAAACTTGTTTTTCAACCACTCCACAAATTTTTTGTTAGCAAATTATAGTTTTGGTAAGTTGGTTAGGACGACTTTGTGCATGACACAATTAATTTTTCCAACAATTGTTTACAGACAGATTATTTCACTTATAATTCACGGTATCATAATTCCAGTGGGTCAGAAGTTTACATACACTAAATTGACTGTGCCTTTAAATGGCTTGGGAAATTCCAGAAAATTATGTCATGGCTTTAGAAGCTTCTGATCATCATTTGAGTCAATTGGAGGTGTACCCGTGGATGTATTTCAAGTCCTACCTTTAAACTCAGTGCCTCTTTGCTTGATATCATGGGAAAATCTAAAGAAAGCCGTCAAGTCTGGTTCATCCTTTGGAGCAATTTCCATACGCCTGAAGGTACCACGTTCATCTGCACAAACAATAGTACACAAGTATAAACACCATGGGACCACGCAGCCATCATTCCGCTCAGGAAGGAGACACGTTCTGTCTCCTAGAGATGAACATACTTTGGTGCGAAAAGTGCAAATCAATCCCAGAACAACAGCAAAGGACCTTATAAAGATGCTGGAGGAAACAGGTACAAAAGTATCTATATTCACAGTAAAACAAGTCCTATATCGACATAAACTGAAAGGCCGCTCAGCAAGGAAGAAGCCACTGCTCCAAAACCGCCATAAAAAAGCCAGACTACGGTTTGCAACTGCACATGGGGACACAGATCGTACTTTTTGGAGAAATGCCCATTGTTCTGATGAAGCAAAAATAGAACTCTTCGGCCATAATGACCATCGTTATTTTGGAGGAAAAAGGGGGAGTCTTGCAAGCCGAAGAACACCATCCCAACCGTGAAGCAAGGGGGTGGCAGCATCATATTGTGGGGGTGCTTTGCTGCAGGAGGGACTGGTGCACTTCACAAAATAGATGGCTTCATGAATCAAAAATCAAATCAAATCAAATGTATTTGTCACATACACATGGTTAGCAGATGTTAATGCGAGTGTAGCGAAATGCTTTTGCTTCTAGTTCCGACAACGCAGTAACAACCAACGAGTAATCTAACTTAACAATTCCAAAACTACTACCTTATACATACAAGTGTAAAGGGATAAAGAATATGTACATAAAGATATATGAATGAGTGATGGTACAGAACGGCATAGGCAAGATGGAGTAGATGGCATAGAGTACAGTATATACATATGAGATGAGTAATGTAGGTTATGTAAACAAAGTGGCATAGTTTAAAGTGGCTAGTGATACATGTATTACATAAAGATGCAGTAGATGATATAGAGTACAGTATATACATATGAGATGAGTAATGTAGGGTATGTAAACATTATATTAAGTAGCATTGTTTAAAGTGGCTAGTGATATATGTTTACATCAATTTCCATTATTAAAGTGGCTTGAGTTGAGTCAGTGTGTTGGCAGCAGCCACTCAATGTTAGTGGTGGCTGTTTAACAGTCTGATGGCCTTGAGATAGAAGCTGTTTTTCAGTCTCTCGGTCGCTGCTTTGATGCACCTGTACTGACCTCGCCTTCTGGATGATAGAGGGGTGAACAGGCAGTGGCTCGGTTGGTTGTTGTCCTTGATGATCTTTATGGCCTTCCTGTGACATCGGGTGGTGTAGGTGTCCTGGAGGGCAGGTAGTTTGCCCCCCAGTGATGCGTTGTGCAGACCTCACTACCCTCTGGAGAGCCTTACGGTTGTGGGCGGAGCAGCTGCCGTACCAGGTGGTGATACAGCCCGACAGGATGCTCTCGATTGTGTCTGTAGAAGTTTGTGAGTGCTTTTGGTGACAAGCCAAATTTCTTCAGCCTCCTGAGGTTGAAAAAGAGGCGCTGCTGCGCCTTCTTCACGATGCTGTCTGTGTGGGTGGACCAATTCAGTTTGTCCGTGATGTGTACGCCGATGAACTTAAAACTTACTACCCTCTCCACTACTGTCCCGTCGATGTGGATAGGGGGGTGCTCCCTCTGCTGTTTCCTGAAGTCCACAATCATCTCCTTTGTTTTGTTGACGTTGAGTGTGAGGTTATTTTCCTGACACCACACTCCGAGGGCCCTCACCTCCACCCTGTAGGCCGTCTCATCGTTGTTGGTAATCAAGCCTACCACTGTAGGGTCGTCCGCAAACTTGATGATTGAGTTGGAGGCGTGCATGGCCATGCAGTCGTGGGTGAACAGGGAGTACAGGAGAGGGCTCAGAACGCACCCTTGTGGGGCCCCAGTGTTGAGGATCAGCGGGGTGGAGATGTTGTTACCTACCCTCACCACCTGGGGGTGGCCAGTCAGGAAGTCCAGTTACCCAGTTGCACAGGGCGGGGTCGAGACCCAGTGTCTCAAGCTTGGTGACGAGTTTGGAGGGTACTATGGTGTTAAATGCTGAGCTGTAGTCGATGAACAGCATTCTCACATAGGTATTCCTCTTGTCCAGATGGGTTAGGGCAGTGTGCAGTGTGGTTGCGATTGCGTCGTCTGTGGACCTATTTGGGCGGTAAAGCAAATTGGAGTGGGTCTAGGGTGTCAGGTAGGGTGGAGGTGATATGGTCCTTGACTAGTCTCTCAAAGCACTTCATGATGACGGAAGTGATAGTCGGTAGTCGTTTAGCTCAGTTACCTTAACTTTCTTGGGAACAGGGACAATGGTGGCCCTCTTGAAGCATGTGGGAACAGAAGACTGGGATAAGGGTCGATTGAATATGTCCGTAAACACACCAGTCAGCTGGTCTGCGCATGCTCTGAGGACGCGGCTAGGGATGCCGTCTGGGCCTGCAGCCTTGCGAGGGTTAACACGTTTAAATGTTTTACTCACGTCGGCTGAAGTGAAGGAGAGTCCGCAGGTTTTGGTAGCGGGCCGTGTCAGTGGCACTGTATTGTCCTCAAAGCGGGCAAAAAAGTTATTTAGCTTGTCTGGGAGCAAGACATCCTGGTCCGTGACGGGGCTGGTTTTCTTTTTGTAATCCATGATTGACTGTGGACCCTGCCACATACCTCTTGTGTCTGAGCCGTTGAATTGCGACTCTACTTTGTCTCTATACTGACGGCTTAGCTTGTTTGATTGCCTGATGGAGGGAATAGCTACACTGTTTGTATTCGGTCATGTTTCCGGTCACCTTGCCCTGGTTAAAAGCAGTGGTTCGCGCTTTCAGTTTCACGTGAATGCTGCCATCAATCCACTGTTTCTGGTTTGGGAATGTTTTAATTGTTGCTACGGGTACAACATCTTCAATGCACTTTCTAATGAACTCGCTCACCAAATCAGCATATTCGTCAATGTTGTTTGTTTATTTTTTTATTTTACCCCATTTTCTCCCCAATTTCGTGGTATCCAATTGTTTAGTAGCTACTATCTTGTCTCATCACTACAACTCCCGTACGGGCTCAGGCGAGACGAAGGTTGAAAGTCATGCGTCCTCCGATACACAACCCAACCAAGCCAAGCCAAGCAGCACTGCTTCTTAACACAGCACGCATCCAACCCCTCCCTAACCCAGACAACGCTAGGCCAATTGTGCGTTGTCCCACGGACCTCCCGGTCAAAGCCGGTTACGACAGAGCCTGGGCGCGAACCTAGAGTCTCTGGTGGCACAGCTGGTGCTGCAGTACACCCGAGAGGCCCTGTCAATGTTGTTGTTGGACGCAATGCGGAACATATCCCAATCCACGTGATCGAAGCAGTCTTGAAGCGTGGAATCAGATTGGTAAGACCAGCGTTGAATAGACCTGAGCGCGGGAGCTTCTTGTTTTAGTTTCTGTCTGTAGACTGGGAGCAACAAAATGGAGTCGTGGTCAGCTTTTCCGAAAGGAGGGCGGTGGAGGGCCTTATATGCGTTGCGGAAGTTAAAATAACAATGATCTAGGGTTTTACCAGCCCTGGTTGCGTAATCGACATGCTGATACAATTTAGGGAGTCTTGTTTTCAGATTAGCCTTGTTAAAATCCCCACCTACAATGAATGCAGCCTCAGGATATGTGGTTTCCAGTTTGCATAGAGTCAAATAAAGTTCGTTCAGGGCCATCGATGTGTCTGCTTGGGGGGGAATATATACGGCTGTGATTATAATCGAAGAGAATTCCCTTGGTAGATAATACAGTCGACATTTGATTGTGAGGAATTCTAAGTCAGGTGAACAGAAGGACTTGAGTTCCTGTGTGTGGTTATGATCACACCAGGATGAGGCTGGAAATTTATGTGGATATATTGAAGCAACATCTCAAGACATCAGTCAGGAAGTTAAAGATTGGTCGCAAATGGATCTTCCAAATGGACAATGACCCCAAGCATACTTCCAAAGTTGTGGCAAAATGACTTAAGGACAACTCAATCCTATAGAACATTTGTGGGCAGAACTGAAAAAGCGTGTGCAGCAAGGAGGCCTACAAACCTGACTCAGTTACACCAGCTTTGTCAGGAGGAATGGGCCAGAATTCACCCAACTTATTGTGAGAAGCTTGTGGAAGACTACCCGAAACATTTGACCCAAGTTAAACAATTTAAAGGCAATGCTGCCAAATACTAATTGAGTGTATGTAAACTTCTGACACACTGGGAATGTGATGAAAGAAATAAAGCTGAAATAAATAATTCTCTCTACTATTATTCTGACATTTCACATTCTTAAAATATAGTGGTGATCCTAACTGACCTAAGACAGGGAATTTGTACGAGAATTAAATGTCAGGAATTGTGAAAAACTTGGTTTAAATGTATTTGGATAAGGTGTATGTAAACTTCCAACTTCAACTGTATATAAAATGAAATAAATGCTTATCTTTGTGCTATTGTACCTAAACATGTATTTTCCTTTGCAAATAAGGAATGTAAAGATTCTGTACCATCTAAGGGGAAAACCCCCCCAAACATCTTGTGTTATTGTAACATTGTCTATAGTATTGTATGTTATATTGTAATGTCTAATTCAAAGACAAGAAGTTGCATGAATAAGCATCATATCAAATAACTCAAGTGAGTGTTGGAGAGTGTGTTGAAAAAGGTGTACTGTATTGGTGGTCAGACTGTAAATGAACTTACAGCCTTGAATATCTCCCATATTGTGGTGGTGAATAAAACTGAAATTAATATACAACAGTTGCTTTATGTACTGGAACAAATTACAACAAACTATCATTTAATGGGTTCAATTAAGAAAATATGTTCTAGTAGAATTCTGATTGGGGTGACAAGATCCTACAATCCTATAGGAATGTTTGGTATCAATAATTCCCCATTGGATTCAATGGAGAAACACATTTTTGATATCAATAATTCCATTGTTTATATAAACAAGTCAGGTTGCTCTCGATGGTGCAGCTGTTGAACCTTTTGAGGATCTGAGGACCCATGCCAAATCTTTTCAGTCACCTGAGGGGGAATAGGTTTTTTTGTGCCCTCTTCACGACTGTCTTGGTGTGCGTGTTAGTTTGTTGGTGATGTGGACGCCAAGGAACTTAAAGCTCTCAACCTGCTCCACTGCAGCCCTGTCGATGAGAATGGGGGTGTGCTCGGTCCTCCTTTTTCTTTGTCTTGATCACGTTGAGGGAGAGGTTGTTGTCCTGGCACCACACGGCCAGGTCTCTGACCTCCTCCCTATAGACTGTCTCATCGTTGTCGGTTGCCAGGCCTAACACTGCTGTGTCATCGGCAAACTTGATGATGGTGATGGAGTCGTGCCTGGCCATGAAGTCATGAGTGAACAGGAGTAACAGGAGGGGACTGAGCATGCACCCCTGAGGGGCCCCCGTGTTGACGATCAGCGTAGAGGATGTGTTGTTCCCTGCCCTCACCATCTGGGGGTGGCCCATCAGGAAGTCCAGGATCCAGTTGCAAAGGGATGTGTTTAGTCCCAGGGTCCTTAGCTTAGTGATGAGCTTTGAGGGCACTATGGTGTTGAATGCTGAGCTGTAGTCAATGAATAGCATTCTCACATAGGTGTTCCTTTTGTCCAGATGGGAATGGGCAGTGTTGAGTGCAATAGAGATTGCATCATCTGTGGATCTGTTGAGGCGGTATGCAAATTGGAGTGGGTCTAGGGTTTCTGGGATAATGGTGTTGATATGACCCTATACCAGCCTTTCAAAGCACTTCATGGCTACAGACATGAGTGCTACGGGTCGGTAATCATTTAGGCAGGTTACCTTAGTGTTCTTGGGCACAGGGACTGTGGTGATCTGCTTGAAACATGTTGGTATTACCAGACTCAGTCAGGGACAGGTTGAAATTGTCAGTGAAGACACTTGCCAGTTGGTCAGCTCATGCTCGGAGTACACGTACTGGTAATCCGTCTGGCCCTGCGGCCTTGTGAATGTTGACCTATTTAAAGGTCTTACTCACATCGGTTACGGAGAGCGTGATCACACAGTCACCTGGAACAGCTGGTGCTCTCATGCATGTTTCAGTGTTACTTGCCTCGAGCGAGCATAGAAGTAATTTAGCTCGTCTGGTAGGTATGTGTCACTGGGCAGCTCGTAGTCTGTAATAGTTTGCAAGCCCTGCCACATCTGACGAGCGTCAAAGCCGGTGTAGTACGATTCAATCATAGAGTTACGGGATCGTAAAACAACGGCCATCTCCATCAGCGCCATTATCAAATTATTATTGAATTATCATGGTATAGAAACTTGATCAATTTTCTGGAAAATAGTCATCCTTTAACTGTCACTAAGTATAATCATATTTATTTTACAGTTCTAAGAAACGTGAAATCTTATATTAAGTCATTTATAATGTGATTGTTGCTATATTTAGAAAACATTTCAGTCATTTCAAGCCCTAATGCCCCACTTTTTCTAAATAGGAAGAAAATCATATACTGTACTTGAGCTTGTGTCCTACAAAGTGAGTACACCACAGCAATTAATAACTATTTTTAATAGAAACTATTAGGCCACAAAACTATTAGGTTCTCTCTCGATCATGAGATGTGGCGATACTGCATATTCAATGTTAGCACGGTTTGAGGGATGTATGACATCAGTAGTCTGGACATCACCTCAGATGAATGCCTGTCTGCTGTACTGATTGATTTCATTGGATTTGGTTTTCAGCTCTGGAACAAGTACATGGTCTTTGCACACGTCATTGCCCTGCAGCATCACACTGCATACATGTTCAACGTGGAATCCAGGAGGAGTCAGGTAAGAATCCAGTGAACCCCATCATTCAACATGAGCTGTCCGTCAACTGTGTCATTCATGCTGGCCCTTGAATACAAAGACACAGTTCACCAAGGTAATTTTCTATTAGTGTCTGACACAAGAATAAGATGATAAGATGAGTGGTATAATATATCAGTAATATATCAATGATCATCATAATATATCATCATATCAGTTAAAGTTTCCTGTACAGCCATGTTATTCCACTATAACAGTTTCCCTAAAGAAAATGATTCATTTTTCTCCATTTGTTCTTCAAGGTACTTCTGTGGTCTGCCAGCAAAGTGTTTGAAGAGTTGACAGACATTGAGAGACAGTTCCACAAAGCTCTGTACACTGTGAGAATCTACCTCAATTGTGAAAGATACTCTGTGGGCCTCTTGGACATGACCAAAGAGAAGGTTTGTTACTAGTGTATAGTATGCTGAGGCATATTGCTGTTTTGTCACTGTCTTGATATCGGTGCCATTTTGGATCTGCTCCCTCTGTGGTTGCTAAATGGATACACTGAAGTCCTGACTGCTGTCTTCCCTCTCTTCGTACAGGAGTTCTACGATGAGTGGCCAGTGAAGCTGGGAGACGTACCGCCATACAGCGGACCAAAGACCCCCGACGGAAGGGTAAAGGACCGATTTTCCTTTGATATGATTTTCGCCAAACATTCTGCTCTTTCCTCTACTGCCTTGTCTATGGCACAATCACAGCCGGTGACTGTTGTTCTGTGCGTCTGCAGGAAGTCATCTTCTACAAGATTATTGACTATCTCTTAGAAGGACCCAAAGAGGAAATCAAAGTCATACCGTAAATACCAGTAGCTTCTTGTTAGAAAGCATTCATTATTATTATTATGCTCTCTGAACGAACACAAAAAAAGTCTCAAAGTACCCAAATCTATCACTCACTCTCTTACTCCCTCCCTCTGTTCCATGCAGGGGACCTCCTATTGACCACTGGGCCCTGGTCAGTGGGCTCCCCACCTATGTTTCTGAGAATGGCTTTGTAAGTTGATGTGAAAGAGTGCATGTAGTCCATTAACCACAGACAATATACTATCCACAAGCATGTAGGGCCTACTGTAGACAGGGACTTTACTGAAATAGGTCTTCTTCTTCCCCTGCAGATTTGTAACATGATGAATGTTGCCGCTGATGACTACTTCAAATTCCAGGTGAGGAGTCTGGGCCCCAATTGGATGGATGGTATTAGGTATAGGATGACCTTGGTGTTACAATATATTGAGTCCTCAGCAACACGTGCTATTTGAAGAGGACCACCAGCCCTCAGATTGGTGTTGTATTCCTAAAATGCAATATTCTAGGGATAATTCTCAAAGTGCTTACAAATCGACTTCATGCTGTTTTGTCTTTCAGAAAGAGGCTGTGGATGAGACAGGTTTCGTCATCAAGAACGTCTTGTCCCTTCCCATCGTCAACAAAAAGGAAGAAATTGTGGGTATTGCCACTTTCTTCAACAGGAAAGATGGAAAACCGTTCGATGAGCACGACGAACAGATCACTGAGGTGAGTGCATATACACCGCTCATATCAACCACTTCACTCGTAAATTCTGTCATGAATTACATGTGAATGTATGAGGTGGTAAATGCCTGTCTGCATTGTTCCAGGCCCTCACTCAGTTCCTGGGATGGTCGGTGCTCAACTGCGACACGTACGACAGACTGAACAGGATGGAGTGGAGAAAGGACATCGCCCAGGAGATGCTCATGTGTCAGAGCAGATGCACCAACACTGAAATGCAGAGTATCCTGGTGAGACCTGAGACATGTTAGATTCATAGAGGAAACTAGCCTCATGGGACAAACCTTTGATACTCTTTTCTCTTTAAGCTATAAAAATAAAAATAAACATAAACAGAATCAGTGTGCGACTCTCCTTATTTTTTTTATAGCTCATAGTTTATCTGCCGTTAGTCAGGACCTCTACATAAAATTGTTTTCTCTGGGTGTGCGCCAGCTCATGTTTTTTTTATTTCACCCTTTTCTCTTTCCACAGAACACAAAGGAGAAGTTTGATGCCGAACCAGAGGACTGTGACCAGAAAGAGATGTACAAGCTCTTGGTAAGACCCATGTATAAGACTGTCAGTGAAAGTGGGTAGAGACACAGTGATAATGTAGCCCAGAGTGGTGTTTGAATGATCAATCAATAAATATATGGCTATTATTTTGCCCTTCTGTAGAGATCGAACTGCCCCGTGGCCATAGACGTAGACCTGCTGCTGTTCTCCTTCAGTGACTTCCCTGTGACTGAGCACGGCCTTATCATGTGTGGAATTCGCTGCTTCTTTGAGCTGAACGTGGTGGAGAAGTTCAAAGTGCCCGCAGAGGTCAGTCATGAAGCCCCTGGCTAGTAAAACAAACATATTAATTTCAGAGGTATTTATTTAGTTGTGACCTCAGCATTATACATTACGTGTCCCCAGAATGCATGCAATGTATGTACTGTACATGACTCAATATATTAACAAAGCTTTTGCCTTTTTGGTATCTAATTTATTTTGTTGAGCCTAACGTTTTCCAAATACAAGGCCATGTCCTACTGGTTTGGTCAAATAGAGCAGCGGTTCCCAACCAGGGGCACTAGAACCATCCATTACTTGAGAAGACTTATGAGACCATAGGCCTACTGGTAAAATGCACATGAGGGGTTCTTCAGGGGGACTCCGGGCAGAGAAACATTCTGTTGGTGGTAATGTAACCGAAAAAGGTTGGGAACCACTGATATAGATCATTAGTAAAGTCATGGCTAATTGTTTCCTCTCCACATGTACAACCAGACCCTGACCCGATGGATGTACACTGTTCGGAAAGGTTACCGTGACATCACCTACCACAACTGGAGACACGGCTTCAATGTGGGCCAGACCATGTTCTGTCTTCTACAGGTGAGTCCCTCTACTCCTTCAGTACCAATAATACCACCTGATACCTACAGTGCCATGAACAATTACTTTCCCCCTTTCTGATTTTCTCAATTTGTTCATATTTTTGATACTGTTATCAGATCTTCAACCGAAATGTAATATTAAATAAAGGGAACCTGAGTTCACCAAAAAAAGTTCAATTTTTTACATTTTTAACCCAATTCCCCTGGGTGAAAAAGTAATTGCCCCCTTACAATAACTCAATAACTGTTTGTGCCACCTTTAACTGCAATGACTGCAACCAAATGCTTCATGTAATTGTTGATCAGTCTCTCACATCGCTGTGGAGGAATTTTGGCCCAGTCTTCCATGCAGATCTGCTTTAACTCAGCGACATTTGTGGGTTTTCAAGCATGAATTTGTCGTTTCTAGTCCTGCCACAAAATCTCAATTGGGATTAGGTCTGGACTTTCACTAGGCCATTGCAAAACTTCACATTTGTTACTTTTTAACCATTTTCATGTAGACTTGATTGTGTGTTTTGGATCTTGACCCAGCTGCGCTTCAGCTTCAGCTCACAGATGGATGGCCTGACATTCTCCAATTCTCTGATACAGAGCAGAATTCATGGTTCCTTCTATTAAGGCAAGTCATCCAGGTCCTGAGGCAGCAAAGCATCCCCAAACCATCACACTACCACCACCATGCTTAACCGTTGGTATAAGGTTCTTATTGTGGAATGCAGTGCTTGGTTTTCGCCAGACATAATGTCCAAAACGTCCAAAACGTTGACTCAAGTTTGTCGAAAAGCACCTGGAAGCACCTGGATGATCATCAAGACTCTTGAAAGGAAGTTCTATGGACAGATGAGTCAACATTATAACTTTTTGGACGACATGGGCACCACTATGCCTTTGGTTGGAGTCATTGCAGCATAAGGTGGCACAACCAGTGTAAGGGGGCAATTACTTTTCCCCACAGGGGCATTGGGTGTTGCATAACTTTGTAATTGTTGTGTTATTTGTTCACTCAGGGTCCCTTCACCTAATAGTTGGTTTTGGTTGAAGATCTAATAACATTCTGTATCAAAAAACATGCAAAAGTAGAGAACATTAGAAATGGGGCCAATACTTTTCACTGCACTGTACATGGCTAAGTGTAGATTGTGCAGACTATCTGGACATTAAATCACCAAAAGAAGAGTAGTTCAAAGAACCTATTTATTTAGAGAAACATTGATGATGCCAACCAAAGGCTGCCCACTAATGATAATTGACCTATCACCTGACACATCCATTTTGTTCGATAGTGGATCACCCCACCCCTACCATTTTGTTTGATAATGAATCAGACCACCCTTTTGCTTCTTCAGACAGGCAGGCTGAGGAAATATTACTCTGACCTGGATGCCTTTGCCATGGTGGCTGCTGCATTCTGCCACGATATTGACCACAGGGGGACCAACAACTTATACCAGACAAAGTAAGACCCCCTTTGTTTACCTATGAGCACTCAAACCACTCCCTAAATAATCACTGTTTAGTTGTCTGTTCTTGGTTTGGAAGGTGTTGTTTGGGGTCTACTGATTGTGTTTACCGCTCTCTCTGACCTGCAGGAGTGGATCGCCTTTAGCCAAACTGCACGGATCCTCCATCATGGAGAGGCACCATCTGGAATATAGCAAGACGCTCATGGCTGAGGAGGTTCGAGACCCCGACTCCTGTTACGGCTGTGGCCAAAATGGCACCCCATTCCCTATTACATTTGAGTAATTTAGCAAACGCTCTTATCCAGAGCGACTTACAGTAGTGAGTGCATACAATTTTAGCAGTTATCAGTTGCCGCCTTCATCCACCTTTCCAGACGTTTGGGAGATAGGACCCCTGTGTCCGCCTTGCCAGACGTTTGGGAGATAGGACTCCTGTGTCCACCTTTCCAGATGTTTGGGAGATAGGACTCCTGTGTCCGCCTTGCCAGACGTTTGGGAGATAGGACTCCTGTGTCCACCTTTCCAGACGTTTGGGAGATAGGACTCCTGTGTCCACCTTTCCAGACGTTTGGGAGATAGGACTCCTGTGTCCGCCTTGCCAGACGTTTGGGAGATAGGACTCCTGTGTCCGCCTTTCCAGACGTTTGGGAGATAGGACTCCTGTGCCCACCTTTCCAGACGTTTGGGAGATAGGACTCCTGTGTCCGCCTTGCCAGACGTTTGGGAGATAGGACTCCTGTGTCCACCTTTCCAGACGTTTGGGAGATTGGACTCCTGTGTCCACCTTTCCAGACGTTTGGGAGATAGGACTCCTGTGTCCACCTTTCCAGACGTTTGGGAGATAGGACTCCTGTGTCCACCTTTCCAGACGTTTGGGAGATAGGACTCCTGTGTCCACCTTTCCAGACGTTTGGGAGATAGGACTCCTGTGTCCACCTTTCCAGACGTTTGGGAGATAGGACTCCTGTGTCCACCTTTCCAGACGTTTGGGAGATAGGACTCCTGTGTCCGCCTTTCCAGCCATTGAGGACTTGTAGCTTTGTAATTGGAGTTGTCCATCTCCTAGACTGGCTGCACACCAGGGTTTGAGAGCCCAGTCTACCCTATATTTTCCTGTAACCCTGGGTGGGGGCCCTAACCGGGTGCTGTCAGCCGGAGCCAGCTAAGCCCGAGATTCGCGTGGGGCAGGGGCGTCACTCCCTGAGGTAGCATGCAAGGCAGAGCAGAGCAAAATAAGGGAAGTCAGAGCAACGCAAGCATGGCAAAGCTATGCTACCCGCTACCCCTACATAGTGCACTACTTTTGGCCGGCGTTTGCATACAAGGTAATTGTGGGAGTTGAATTCTTACCTTTTTCTCTACTCCCCCTTCAGAGCCTGAACATTTTTGTGAATCTCCAGAAGCGCCAGTTTGAGACTGTACAGCACTTGTTTGACGTCTGCATCATTGCCACTGATCTGGCTTTGTACTTCAAGTGGGTTTTTAACCATTGTTATGGTCTCTGATATAGCTGCTTTTAAATATACTGAATCAGCATCACTTTTCATGTGTGCAATGTTCTAACTTGACTGTTGGTCCGGCCCCCAGAAAAAGAACAATGTTCCAGAATATTGTGAACGCCACTGAGCCAATGGAAACCGAGAAGGACAAAATCGACCACATTTCCAACAACGCCATCAGGAAGGAAATTATCATGTGAGTAGGAATGTTATTCTTTCCTCCATCTCAGGGATTTACTACACTTGAGGCAGTTGTGCACATTGTCGCAGTTCTCGGTTTCTTACATAATATGAATTATTATAACAATATAACCTTCTTGTGTATCAGGGCCATGATGATGACAGGTTGTGACTTGTCTGCCATCACCAAACCATGGGAGGTCCAAAGCAAGGTGGATACTATATCTGTCCACCATGTCATGGAACAAAACAACACAGCAAAGACAATATATATATATATATCCCAATTTCCTCAAGACAATATAGACCACAGGATGCTCTGATGTTTAAATTAGTACTGACACAATCTTTTCTATGAATGATCTACCTCCTAGGTGGCTCTAATGGTCGCAGCTGAGTTCTGGGAGCAAGGTGACTTGGAAAGGTCCGTTCTCGATCAGCAACCCATTGTGAGTTTGTGAAGAAAACCCCTGTTTCTTTACAATATACTATATGTTTATAGAGTAATCACACATTTTTGTTCGTTCTCTGTTTGAGTTGATCTTCCCCATTCATTTCATTGATCCTCAGCCCATGATGGACAGAAACTGTGCAGCGGAGTTACCCAAGATGCAGTGCGGTTTCATTCAGTTTGTGTGTGCGTTCGTATACAAGGTAACTGCCTGGCTGGTTGAAGCTCAACAAAGCCCTGTTTTGTGTCTTAATTCATTGGAATCTGTTGATTAGAAAGAACTCAGCTTGTGTTATTTGTCATTGGGTATAATGTTCTATCAATTGTTTTTGGAAACGGAATCATACTTCGAAAAATAGATGAGATCAGTGTCTCTGTGAACCATCAATGTCATCTTCAGTGAGGAGGTCATCCAGTTTAGACCACCATGAGTGACCAGTAAGCCTATCCATCTACAAGTTTGCATCAGCTGAACTCCACAGCGGGAATGTTTTTGCACTGTGAGGAATATGTCAGGTTGAGTGACAGTCCCGAGCACGAGAATGCTTGCAATAATGGGGCCTACTTGTGCGCAGGAATTCTCGAGGTTCCACGTAGAGATCACCCCAATGTTTGATGGGCTGAACAACAACCTAAAGAACTGGAAAGAGCTGGCCGACATCCACGCCGCCAAGATGGCGGCCATTGAAGAAGAGAAAAAGAAGCTTGAAGCACCAGCAGGTAACTTTTGAAATACAGTCAGGTCTCAGCCAAGAAATCAGGGTTGGAGTCAATTTTGAATGAAATTCAATTCAACCCATGAATTGAAATTCTATTTTGAATTGAATTTAACAAGAGTGTACACAAAACATTAGGAACACCTTCCTAATATTGAGTTGCAACCCCATTTGCCCTAAGAACAGCCTTAATTCATCAGGGCATGGACTCGTAAAGGGATGTTACACAGGAGTGCTGGCCCATGTTGACTCCAATGCTCCCCACAGTTGTGTCAAGTTGGCTGGATGTCCATTGGGTGGGGGACCATTCTTGATACACAAGGGAAACTGTTGAGCATGAAAAACCCAGCAGAATTGCAGTTCTTGACACACTCAAAACAGTGCACCTGACACCTACTACCCCTTAAATCTTTATCTTGCCCATTTTTATTTATTTTAGTAGGCAAGTCAGTTAATAAGAACAAATTCCTATTTACAATGATGGCCTACCAGGAAACAGTGGGTTAACTTCCTTGTTCAGGGGCAGAACAACATATTTTGATATTGTCAGCTCAGGGACAGGCCCAACGCTCTAACTACTAGGCTACCTGTCGCCTCAATCACCCTCTGAATGGCACACATGCACAATCCATGTCTCAATTGTCTCAAGGCTTAAAAAACCTTCTTTAACCTGTCTCCTTCCCTTCATCTACACTGATTGAAGTGGATTTAACAAGTGATCTCAATAGGGTTCAAAGATTTCACCTGGATTCACTTGGTTAGTCTACGTCATGGAAAAAGAGCACATGTTCCTAATGTTTTGTGTACTCAGTGTATGTGCACTCAATTTTTTTAAACATTTGTATAAGATAAGATACACTATATCTACAAAAGTATGTGGACACCCCTTCAAACTAGTGGATTCGGCTATTTCAACCACACCCGTTGCTGACAGGTGTAAAAAAATCTAGCACACAGCCATGCAATCTCCATAGACAAACTTTTGCAGTAGAATGGACTTACTGAAGAGCTCAGTGACTTTCAACGAGGCACCATCATAGGATACCACATTTCCTACAAGTCATTTCGTCAAATTTATGGCCTTGCTAGAGCTGCCTAGGTCAACTGTAAGTGCTGTTATTGTGAAGTGGAAACGTCTAGAAGCAAACAATGGCTCAGAAACAAAGTGGTAGGCCACACAAGCTCACAGAACGGGATCGACGGGGGCTGAAGCGTGTTGCTTGTAAAAATCGTCTTATCCTCAGTTCCAAACGGCCTCTGGAAGCAACTTCAGCACAATAACTTTTCGCCGGGAGCTTTATGAAATGCGTTTCCATGGCCAAGCAGCCGCACACATGCCTAAAATCACCATGCACAATGCCAAGCTGTCGGCTGGAGCAGTGGAAACGCGGTCTCTGGGGTGATGAATCAAGCTTCACCATCTGGCAGTCCGAAGGACGAAAATGGCTTTGGCGGATGCCAGGAGAACGCTACCTGCCCAAACGCATACTGCCAACTGTAAAGTTTGGTGAAGGAGGGATAATGGTCTGGGGCTGTTTTTAAGGGTTCATGCTAGGCCCCGTAGTTCCAGTGAAGGGAAATCTTAACGCGGCAGCATACAATCACATTCTAGACGATTCTGTGTTTCCAACTTTGTGGCAATTTTTTGGGAGAAGGCCCTTTCCTGTTTCAGCATGACAATGCCCCCGTGCACAAAGCAAAGTCCATGCAGAAATGGCTTGTCGAGTTCGGTGTGGAAGAACTTGACTGGCCTGCACAGAGCCCTGACCTCAACCCCATCGAACACCTTTTGGTATTAATTGGTATGCCGACTGCGAGCCAGGCCTAATCGCCCAAAATCCGTGCCGACCTCACTAATGCTCTTGTGGCTGAATAGAAGCAGGTCTCAGCAGCAATGTTCCAACATCTAGTGGAAAGCCTTCCCAGAAGAGTGGAGGCTGTTATAGCAGCAACGGGGGAACCAGCTCCATATTAATGACCATGATTTTGGAATGAGATGTTCGGAGAGCAGGTGTCCACATACTTTTTTTTATCCCCCAAAGGGTGCTTAATAAAGTGATATAGTGATGTATAGAAGACATTAACCATAACATATTTATTGAATTAAATTTGCAGTTGCTACAACCATTTGTGGACTTATAAATGAATTATATATACCCATTGATTCTTGAAGAATTTAACTTATAAATGCCTTATGAGCTTAGTTCAACTGTCCGAAACCAAAATATAAACTTGCTTTAATCCAATGTCTGTAAACAAAGTAAATGTAACAAACACTGCATAGCCTCAAAAAATGGTTAAAAGTATATTTGTGATATCATAGATGGTCAGTCCTTGCATCCATAGCTCTGTTAATGAATTTCAGAGTGGTAACATTTCTCCAGACCCATCCCTCAGCTTTTTACCATAACAGGGGTGGGGTGTACGCTTTGCTATTGTTTCAAGTGCTGATTGCCACTTTGATATAAATTATATTCTATTGTCGCCAATTCGAATTCAATTCTAATTCAACAATTGAATTAGAATTAAAGGGCTATTTGCAGACTGGACCCAACCCTGCAAGAAACACTATTGTACAATCTCCCAAGAAATAGCAACACCGGTAAATAGCAAACCATTCTTTTAGACACAGTGCCTAAAGCTTGTCCATGCACACAGATGCCAAGCGGACCATTTTTTTAGACAGGCTTTGGCTAAACATGTCAGACAGGGCTGAAAACGGACCAGCCCATCTGGCATTTGCCCAAAATGCCAGATGGCCAGTCCGCCCCTGAAGTTACCTTAGTTAAGTTATCAACAAACTAAGACCACCTTCTTACTCTTTATCTTGTTGCTTGCTGTCTTGCTATAAACACAAATCAATCTTTAAAAAATTGATTTGTCTTGTGGTGTATGTTGTTGCTGCTTGCTGCCTTGCTGTCCTGCTTTCTGTTTGAACAGTAGAGGAGGCAGCAGAGGTTGGAAAGTCCAAGACCTGCACCATCGCCTAACCTCCTGGATTGTGCCCCAGTCCCGGCCGTGTGGCAGAGGATCCCTGGGCGCAGCAAGCAGTCAGTGGGGAGACCGTGTGAAGATGTGTCCCTGTGTGGACTGACTTAATCACTTCCCCTCATTCTCAGGACTTGTTAAGCCAATCCTGCTGGATCGACACACTCATCGCAGATGTACCCGCAGCTGATGCATTACCATATCTTGACAGCGCACTTAAAGTAGAGCTTACCTTTCGCAGATAACTATAGGTACGACTTTATCGACAACTAACATAATCCAAGTGATGAAACAAACATTACATCTTAACATCTGTCAAATGGCATATACTGTATTTAATATATTTAGACATGTATTCTGTTTTGGGAAATATCTCCCTGTACATTTGTATCCATACTCTGATGATCCATAAAGATATTAGGGGGAAAGTTCAGTGGACAAACTTTTATAACTGAGCTGTTTTATTAGAACAGGAAAAACTCATTTCGGGAATTGTAAGAAATAATATGAGTCGGAAGTAACACAAACGAATTCTGTTGAAAGGCAGTCACTGTTCATTTAGAATGATTTACTGTAAGAGCACAAGCCTCTTCCCATAACTCAAACTTGAAACTTGTTTTAGCAAGTGACAATTGACTTTACCGAGGGCTAATATAATAGCAATGCTCAAAATGTGTACACACTCCTGAGCCTTGTGAGGTTGCATTTATGTTGATATGCAAAAGTATATATTTTTTGATTGTCAGAGATTTTCTACTTCATGTATTTTACGAGTGGAGCTGAGTCAGTTCAAAGCCTAAGTCTTTAGATTCTATGAACTGATATGGTTCGAAGTCACATTTGAGCATCAGGTATCCATAGCAAACTTTGTGTTCAATTTTAAACTGCACATTTCCTCCAATAACTTGAAAATGTAATATATATGACGATAATATATTTGTGTATCATAAATTGCAATTCAATCCATCTTTAAAAAAAAATTGAGATTATGCTACTGTATCATGTATGTTTATGCTCCAAAGAAAAGTAGTTCATCATATAAATGTAAAATATGTGAAAATGAAACCTTACAATCCCCCCCAAATTGTTGTGCTTGCTATTAGGAGGCAATCCTTAGTAAGGCTTCATCAGCATTGTAAATATCTCCAGGTACCTGACCATAAGATGATTTGATGGGATTGAGTTTACTTGTCAGTCGGCTTTTGAGATCTGCACAGCTTGAAACTTTAAATACCCTACTTACTGTAGATAAAGTAGGCTACCGAAGTCTTATATCTACTGTGTGTGAAAGACACCATGTTTGTTTGATGGGGACAAGCCTGCAATGTGGCCTCAGTCAGACCAAAGTTCCTCTTCTCTTTGTTTGACCATTTGAGGCTTATTTGAGGACCGGTGTAAAATTAATTTAAGCAACAATGAGAAAGTGAATTGCAACGGGATTTCTATAAAGAAAACCTCCTTAGAAATCCTGCCAAGCAATCTCCTTTTGACCTACTGTAACAGGTGGCCAAGACATCTGCGGAGACATCCGTGAGTTGCCCTAAGCAGGAAACACAGGGCAGGCAAAGTTTGACTCCCTTTGCTTATGCAACGTGCCCTCACTAAATCAATGGAAAATCAATCAAGAGCAGTAATCCAATGAGGGTGGCTTTGACAGCCACTCTTCATCTTAAATGGGTTCTCTGAATTTCTGTTCCTAGAGGTGCTGGGCGGGGCAGGCTGCTTGGGTTTGGGCTCCACAGTGGGATAAGGCGAACAGTATGAGAAGCAATCTATTCTGCGCGTACGTTTAAAGGACACAAAATGTATATCTACTAATTCTATTGCGTTATCATTGAGAGATTAGAATTTGACATTTGATGTCTGATGAAACGAATTCTACTGTATGTACGTGTCATAAGATGTAACATGTTAACAAAATAAAGGCATTCATCAAAGTCTGTGGGATTGTTGTCACATTCTTTAAACTTGCCCACTGAATTGAACAATTTTACCCACTACCCTTGAAATGGAATAGCACATTGATATACAGTAGACGCAGGACTAACTTGAAACACTTTGGGGTAGACAGTCCTCATGACTCCTGTATCGTGCATGGAGATTACCCTCTAAAGCTGGATTAGCCCTGGGAAAAGAAGATCAGCCAATTGCGTTGCTGTCGAGACCAATGCAGTTTGACGCACTTTGAGTAAGCACCTTGAGGGATGCCTGCATGAGATGTTTCCTGATCAATATCATCCCGTGTCATCATATACAGCCGTTATAGAGCACTTTCTTTTAACAGTACACTGCATGAACTATATGACACATATAGTATGTAAGACAGTGTACATTTTTCAATCAAGGACAATTCAGAGCAAAAGGTTATTCAATCAAATGCAATCTTATCTCTGTGACAACATATGCCTACAGTATTGTAATATGACATCCAAACTCTTTAATTGGGTAATAGGGCACATTTATTAGCACAGAGAAACACCGATCAAAGTAGAATATGTACAATGGTCGACTTCCTCTTTAACGCATGATAACCGTTCATGCAGGTTAACTCACTGTATCTGTGGACTCCTTTAGAAAGAAGAGAGAGTAATTACTGAAGATTAAAGCCATTGTGTCTAATCCCCGGGCAATGGACACGCATCTGAACTTCCTGACGAAAAGAGCACACGGGCCACTTCAGGCATAATTCAGATCAGCATCGAACATTGGTTTGGACATCTATAACCCTATAGACAGAACATTGGTCAACGATAACCCTACAGGAAGAACATTAATGATGTGTTAATACATGCACTTTCCAATGCATTGGCTTTTATTTGGTTTTTATCTACTACCATGGTTGAATGTTTTGCTTCCTATAGTTTTCTTCTGATATTGATCTTTCTTGGCAGTTCTTTGTGGTTTTACATGGCACTCTATGCATATTGTAGTCTTTATTTCAGTTGTAAAAAATAAATAAAAACAGATTTTATTTAGCTTCAGATAAACTCAAATATTCAACGAGGACAACTTCTAAAACCAAATCAATAACATCAATGTCTGGACACAGACTCTTGCTGTCAGAAATCCAAGGTCAAGGTGGTCAAAGAAACATGTCCTCAAAGTACTCGTCAAACTTCTCCTCCCTGGAAGACAGAAAATAGTCACGTCAGACTTTAAATGGCTGGTATTAGTGGCCAAAGGCCTAACAGGACATTGTAAAGGTGAGCTAATGTGAGAGTGCTAGGCTCACCTGGACTTCTCCTCCATGGTGGGGGCTGGGCCTTTCCAGTGGTCTGCCTCAGACAGGCTATCTGGCTCCTCACTGTGTTCTCCCTCTGCTACAGGGCGGGAAGGAGACCATACAAATCAGACAAATGTTATTCATCAAGATATTTTCATGTACTACATTCAATCATAACGCTTTCATAAACAAGCCCGTATAACAAGCGTCAACTGCAGCACATGAAAAAAAAATAGGTACCAGCGCTTAAGGTTTGAAGAGGGTCTGAAGAGTCAAGTCCCGACTTAAACGTATAAGAGTATATGGCCCTTGGTCTGCGCCTTGGCTTTAGAGTTTGGCCTTCGTGTGCAACGACTGGCTTTTATTCATGTTAAACCGACGAGGGTAAGCAGGCCTATACTTCAAGTGCAGCTGACAGTGTGAATGGATCGAAGCCACGATAATAGCATGAGCGTTGTCGGGCTGCAGGGAAGACTCCCCGGAGGCTTATAAGGGCCAAGCTCGCACACATGTTTTAAAAGGTATTTAAAGGGCACCTGTAATGAAGGTGGACACTAGGCCCAGTCTGTTCTGCTTGCTCTGAAGGTGTAAGATAATAAACTGCTCGACTTTGGTAGGGAGGTGGAGAGTGAGAACGAACGGTACCTTTGTCTGACTCTTGGGAGTCGTCCTCAGAGTTACTGGGGGAGGAGTGGTCTGCAAGGGGAGAGAGAAGGGGGAACACAGGAAGGGATCGGTCAGTTTAACTTGGACAGCCAACTATGCGCAGTTGACATTGAGTAACAACAAAAAAAAGCAACATGACCGTTGAAGGGTCATTAACAAGCAAAACGTGTTCAGCCAGCTATTATGTAATATCTCAGCTATTATGTAATGGACAATTCCACAGTAAGAGTAACAGAGTCCGATTTTTCACTTTAAAATGTAAAATGAAAAACCTATGATTGAAAAATTAAACAAACCGTACAACTCTGTATGAGGACTACGTTTCACAATTTCCACAGAAAACTTCACAAAAACAAATGTACTTGTAAGAACAGCGCAAATGAAAAGTTTGGTAACAGAATGATGGTTTGTGCTGTTTGTACCATCATTCTGTTTCTGCACAATTCTTCCAGAAAATGTGTTTTGTGAAGTTTTCAGTGGACATCTTTAAAAAGTAGCCCTTGTGCATAAAGTTGAATGGTTTGTTTAACTTCATTGGTTTTTGTTTGACACGCATTTTAAAAGTGAAAAATCTGAGTCTCAGTGTCACTGTTTACGTGGAATTGCCCTAATATCTCAACACTGTATGTAGTAGGCCTATTTTTTATTTTGAACCTTCACTTAACTAGGCAAATTCTTATTTACAATGACGGCCTACACCTGTCCAAACCCGGACGACGCTGGGCCAACTGTGTGCCCGCCTATGGGTCTCCCAATCACGTCCGGTTGTGATACAGCCTGGAATCGAATCAGGGTCTGTAGTGACGCCTCTAGTACAGATGCAGTGCCTTAGACCGCTGCGCCACTCGGGAGCCCCGAGTATACAAAACTGAGTGTACAAAACAATAACACCTGCTCTTTCCATGACATAAACTGACCAGGTGGTGTTCCTAATGTTTGGTATACTCACTGCAAGTTGTTCATGGTTGTGAGTCGGCAAATCCTAATTACATTTTATCACCATGGCCTGTTATTTTTGTTTACCTATAACCATGGTTGTACTAAGATATGAAACGGTGGAGTCTTGCCTTTGTGCTTCCTTTTATGTTTGTTTTTGAGTTTCTTGGAGCCTTTCTTGGATCTTTTTGACTGTGGCTCAACTTCATTTTCCTCAGACGACTTTGGTCTTTTTCTCTTGGCGATCACCTCCTTTCTCCTGAAAAAAAGTGACTTGTTTCAATTTTGCCAATCGTCAAACATTAACTGTGACATCTTGACAGCACAAAAAGGGGCCAGAGGCCCCACGTCTTCAATAGACGATGATAAACTGACCAGGAACAATTAGAGATTCAACTTACTTGTGATGATAGTTGAGTTTGAAGGAGCACTCGGGGCAGAGTCCTAGAAAATACCATCTCGGTCAGTATGGCAAACAATTGGAATCGAGGATGTGACCTAGGAAATGATTACTGTGACAGACTGCAACATTTACTTTTAAGTAAACTAAGTTGATTTCACATGTCGGAGTTTCGTCATGGATCACAATGAGAGAAGGGAGTTATTCTTTTGGCTTTACGAATGCGATTCGCTTCGACATGCAACTGGAGCGAGGATTTAAAAGTCCCAGCCCTAGCTTAGACGGCCAGTAAACAACAGAGCCCTTACGGAGTTTGACCAGTGCGTTTCTCTTCTCTCCCTGCTCCACATAGGCAAAGTTCACCTCCCAGCTCTTCAGGCCATCCTCCTTCTCACAGCGCTTGTTCCCACACAGAAACTGGCCTAGAGTGTCAACACAACAGAAACAGGATTCAACTGCATTTCCATACCACACAGAGTAGAGCAATAGAGAGTGATTGAGTAATAATCTGTATCGTGTAAAAACAAATGTACTCTCATAACGACCTGAATTTTGCAGTTTTTCTGGTGCAAAACCTCATCTGGGCAGGTTTCATTAAAAGAGAACAGACTGAGGGGGAAATATTTTCAAGTATATGAAGTCACCCAGTATTATACCTATTTTAAGGCAGATTATGCACATAGGATAGTCTGAATACGATGCGAGAAATGCCAATGTAAAGCTCAACAAGGGTGTGTTCCCCTGTGCACTTCATTATCACATATGTCACTACTAATCAAGTCAAATTAGCTCTCAATTGGAGGAAAGGTGCATAAACATGGCTGTATCTTTAGTTCACACCTTGTTGTGTTACAGCCAGAACTTTAAATGGATTATATCGGTTTCTTGTCACTGGCCTACACACAACACCCCATAATGTCAAAGTGGAATTATTATTATTATTTTTTTTTACCCCTCTCTCCCCAATTTTGTGGTATCCAATAGTTAGTCTTGTCTCATCGCTGCAACTCCCGTACGGACTCGGGAGAGGCGAAGGTCGAGAGCTGTGAGTCCTCCAAAACACAACCCAACCAAGCCGCGTTGCTTCTTAACACAATGCCCACTTAACCCGGAAGCCAGCCGCACCAATGTGTCGGAGGAACACCTGGCGACCGTGTCATAGGTGCACTACGCCAGGCCCGCCACAGGAGTCACTAGTGCGCGATGGGACAAGAACATCCCTGCCGGCCAAACCCTCCCCTAACCCGGACAACGCTGGGCCAATTGTGCGCCGCCCCATGGGTCTACCCGTCACAGCCGGCTGCAACAGAGCCTGGACTTGAACCCAGAATCTCTAATGGCACAGCTAGCACTGCTATGCAGAGCCATAGACCACTGCGCCACTTAAAAGTCAAATTCTGTTTGTTGACATTTTTACATATTAATAAAAAATGAAAAGCTGAACTATATTGAGTCAGTAAGTATTCAACCTCTTTGTTATTGCAAGCCTAAATAAGTTCAGGAGTAACAATTTGCTTAACAAGGTCACATAATAAATTGCATGGACTCTGTGTGCAATAATATAGTTTAAAATTACTTTTGAATGACTACCTCATCTCTATACCCCAACATACAATTATCTGTAAAGTTCCTCAGTCAGAGCAGGGAATTTCAAACACAGATTCAACCACAAAAACCAGGTTGGTTTTCCAATGCCTCACAAAGAAAGGCACCTATTGGTCGATGAGTTTAAAAAACAAAAACAAATGTTGAATATCCCTTTGAGCATGGTGAAGTTATTAATACACCCATTCACTACAAAGATACAGGCTTCCTTCCTAACTCAGTTGCTGGAGAGGAAGGAAATCGCTCAGGGATTTCACCATGAGGCCAATGGTGACTTTAAAACAGTTAGAGTTTAATGGCTGTGATAGGACATTGTAGTTACTCCACAATACTAACATGAATTGACAGAGTGAAAAGAAGGAAGCCTGTACAGAATAAAAATATTCCAAAACATGCATCCTGTTTGCTACAAGCCACTAAAGTAAAACTGCAAAAAATATGGCAAAGCAATTAACTTTTTGTCCTGAATACAAAGTGTTGTTTGAGGAAAATCCAATACAACACATACTGAGTACCACTCTCCATATTTTCAAGCATAGTGGTGGCTGCATCATGTTATGGGTATGCTTCTAATCGTTACGTTTTTCAGGATAAAAAAATAAAAACGGAGCTAAGCACATGCAGAATTCTAGAGGAAAACCTGGTTCAGTCTACTTTTCATCAGACACTGGGAGATTAATTCAACTTTCAGCAGGACAATAACCTAAAGCACAAGGCCAAATCTACACTGGAGTTGCTTACCATGAAGACAGTGAACGTTCCTGAGTGGCCTAGTACAGTTGTGACTTAAAACGGCTTGAAAATCTATGGCAAGACCTGAAAATGGTTGTATAGCAATGATCAACCACTAACTTGACAGAGCTTTAAGAATTTTGAAAAGAATAATTGTACAATCCAGATGTGGAAAGACTCAAAGTATACTTCTACAAAGTATTGACTCAGGGATGTGAATACTTCTGAAAATGAGATATTTCTGTATTTCATTTTCAAAAAATTGGAAAAACATGTTTTTACTTTGTCATTATGGGGTAGATTGGTGAGAACAAAATATATTTCATCCATTTTTAATTCAGGCTGTAACACAACAAAATGTGTAATAAGTCAAGGGTATTTACTACTTCTGAAGGCACTGTATATAGGATGTGACTAGTCAGAAGACACCTCCATTCCTATCAACAGTCAAGAGCTGTCAAGAGCTGTGGTTGACCTGCCGAGGTTCCTACTGCTGCGGTCTAATCTTATTTTGCACCACCAGGGCTCCTTTTAGTCCTCTCCTCCTACAGCAGGAGACATGAAGCAGGAACTGGCCAGTGGCCATACCTTAACCCTGATTGACCATCAACAGCCTGGGTTTATCTTTAGCAGGCTTAATGATGGATCCTCCAGATTGCCCAGGAGGAAAAGTGTCATGAACGGCCGGGACTGTTCCCCCCCCTTCTTTCTTGTCATCCTGCTGTTTAGGAGTCCTTAGACCTCACCTGACCCCAGGCTGCTGGAGCTGGCAACATGCCATGAGCTGCCTTCTTCACATGAAGGGCTTATCTGCCAGAATAAAGACCATTCTCTCCGATGCTGACAGCCGTGATTTATACTTACCAATAGAAAAGCATAAGCAACAAGAGTTAGCGGGGAATTCTAGAGAGACCGTGTCAACATTACTTTAGGCCGCTGGAGATGGCTACATGCCATGAGCTGCATGTGCAGGCTAATTAACACCTTATCTGCCAGATAAGGCTCCATTCTCCCGGATGTTGGCGAGTCGTTCTAACAATAGTAGACATTTAAATTGTGCACTAATATTGACTTTTAAAAGCCTGTTATATTAAATGAAGTGACCTTTAATATAAACCACATGGAACATTTAATACATCACATTTTTTATATGAAAAAAATATATATATATATGCAAAAAACTATCTGCTTTCTGGCATGTTCCACCTCATGGTTTTTCTGACTTCGTGGAAGATTTTAACCCACTTAACCGCAACATTTCTCCAAGCTTTCACCATCATTGTAAAACCCTAGTTTTGCCCTATGTTGTTGATTTACAAAAGTAATTTGTGAAGATGAATGTTTATTTCATACGATAAGGGATTCATTTACGTTTGTCCTTCATTTTAAGGTCAACCCTGTCACGTAAACTGAACTCTCGTTTTAATGGCAAAAACATTGAACATCTAATAGTCAAATCATAGTGTAAAAGAAGGTGAGCTGATTCCAAAAAATGTTTTGTCATTTTCTTGTTGTTTTGTGGTAGAAAACTGAGAGTCGAGCATA
Organism: Oncorhynchus gorbuscha; assembly: GCF_021184085.1. Lineage (NCBI taxonomy): Eukaryota > Metazoa > Chordata > Actinopteri > Salmoniformes > Salmonidae > Oncorhynchus > Oncorhynchus gorbuscha. The sequence goes on from NC_060179.1 coordinate 53,508,023, forward strand.
AAACATCAACCCTGTTACCCACAAATAGATGGGCAAGAAACGTTTTTTTTTTTAACAAGTACATTTTTGTTACGCTTGCTTTCAATTGTCCCTCCCTGTTGTACACAACATGCTTCCATTCCCCATCACAAGGGGAGTTACGTCTGATTTAAGATAAAATCATCAACCCTGTTAAGGTCGACTGAATCTTTAATTGGCCCTTTTCCTGTTACTTTAATTGTAATTTGGCTTATTTTGACCTTTTGAGATAGGAAAACATGTTTCGTTTTAATGAAGTGGAACATGTGCTCTTTATGTCAGAATATTATAATTAGGTGAAATAAAGTTTTTTAAATGTATTTTTATTTTTAAGAATTACACTACCCAAACAAAAGGCACTCTTTTCCGTGGAACGAATCTGGTAGCTGTGATTATAAAGCATGTTAAGCAATGAAAAGGGAGTTACTCTCTAGGGAGAGGCCCTGCCCCGTCTTAGAGATACAGCGCATGACCTCACTGGAATGGATCTCTGGTGTCCTTTTAGTTTGGACACACTGTGGTTGGCTTCTATGCCGTTTGACTTTCCAAAAACATGCTGTAAAAGTTCCACCAACAACTGTTCCCAAAACGAGCCCCTGATCACGTCTCTCCGTTCCATTACATTTACCCCTAAGAATCATTGGACGAAGGCGTCTTCTGTACGGGGGAGTTTTGTTAATGCTTGGTCTGAACATTAACACGCGGTACGGTTTTGGAAGCATAAGGACCTTCTCTTTCATATCAGCAAGAGATTTTAAAAAATACATTTTTTTTTATTTACCCCGTTTTCACCCCAATTTCGTGGTATCCAATTGTTTAGTAGCTACTCGTCGCTACAACTCCCGTACGGGCTCGGGAGAGACGAAGGTTGAAAGTCATGCGTCCTCCGAAACACAACCCAACCAAGCCGCACTGCTTCTTAACACAGCGCGCATCCAACCCGGAAACCAGCCGAACCAATGTGTCGGAGGAAACACTGTGCACCTGGCAACCTTGGATAGCGCGCACTGCGCCCGGCCTGCCACAGGAGTCGCTGGTGCGCGATGAGACAAGGATATCCCTACCGGCCAACCCCTCGCTAACCTGGACGACGCTAGGCCAATTGTGCGTTGACCCACGGACCTCCCGGTCGCGGCTGGTTACGACAGAGCCTGGGCGCGAACCCAGAGTCTCTGGTGGCACAGCAGGCGCTGCAATACAGCGCCCTTAACCACTGCGCCTTAGCAAGAGATCATTTACAAAAAAAACAACAACAACAAAAAAGGTTAAATTGAAACACACCTTTACAGAGTTCGGGCTGCCACACGTCATCTCTATGTTACAGCGCTTGTTTACGGAGGACAAACACAAGACCGAGGCGACCACCTGTGCTAATTAGCCATCTAACATGTGCCAAACACCTGTGTATAAGCGTAACTCTGTGTAGAGGAAGTGTAGTTTCATCGGATGGAGGCACTCACAGCTGTATGGATCTGTGCAACACTGCTACAGTAAGTGTAGCTTTTTTTTTTTTTTTTTTAAGGATTCTTTCTCGCAGACAAAAGACATGGGCCATATGTTTGGAAAGCTGCATCGCAAGCAATGATTATTGACGTTTCTAAATGCTCAACCACAGCTTCTGGATTGTGGTTCACATGAGCGATTAACATAAAGAGTTAATCGCTCGCCTTTGACCAGCGGCGTGCACTCACAGCATCAGATGTGGATGGTTACAGCCTCCCGAGTAGCGCAGTGGTCTAAACATTCTCGACATAATAGAGATAAATGATGATTATGTCATCAATAATTCACAAATATTGTTTATAAAAAACCAATGCCGATGCTGCTTGAGTCAACAGTGGTTAAGTGGTCCAACACTCAGAATTGGGGGTCTGCCCGATAAAAATTTTAAAAAGCATATTTGTCATGTCTACTCCTGCTCCCCCACTCGATGTCGCCAGTTTACTAACCACCGGTCCTGGCAACCCATCACGATGCACACCTGGACTTCATCACTACCCTGATTACTTCCCCTTTACCTAGCACTCCCTAGCATCTCTCTTCAGGCAGTATTGGTTCAGTTTTTATGTCTGGATGCTTCTCTTGTTTTGTACTCTCCATGTTCGCTATTATTAAACGCTCCATTTCCTGACTCCCTGCGTCTTCGTTACAATATGGAAAGATATCTGCTGTTTCAAAGTGAGCAAAATAAACTAATTAGAATATTATATAAGCGAACATGTTTTTATGTTTGGGACCTTTGAACAGAAAGTATCCAACTCGTGGAATTACAAAGTGATTGCAGACAGACATGTCAAAAGATGAACTACTGACCTTGCTTGATCAATACATCTTCACATGTGTACTAATCTCGGTTAACCCAGAACTAAAATCTTGCGTAATTGGGTCATGTTACAAATGGAGAGTTCTGGTTTGCGAAGTCTCTGCCCTTGCAAAAAGGAAACTCTCAGCCAAACCCAAACCTGACACATCCAAATAACCAGTGACCAAAACCCAAACACCGGAACTACTCGTTATCCCACGCATCCCATTCAGTCTCGACAGATTCTACGGTTTGCACTCCAGTCTCATCATGACGTAGGCCCTACCTACTTCAGACTGGGGGATTCTCCAAACACCAGCTTGGTTGGCAACAGTGTTGATTTAGGACACACTTTGTTGAATCGTGTCAACTCGGTTTCAAGGAGCACACATTGTCACATGCTAAAGTAGGCGGACACACCATTGCCATATGGGGATGGACAGACATGGTCTTAGCTAAGACAGATGGCATGTAAACAGTATGCTAAGGCTCAGACGGTAAGAGGGTTTAGGGGCCCTAGCGCTCCAGCGGCAGACACGAGAACAAATCAAATGTTATGTTACATGCGCCCAATACAACAGGTGTAGGTAGACCTTACTGTGAAATGCTCACTTACAAGCTCTTAACCAACAATGCAGTTAAAAAAATAGAGTTAAGAAATCATTTTAAAAGTACAAAAAAAAAAGAAGACTAAAATAACAATAACGAGGCTATATACATGGGGTACCAGTACCGAATCAATGTGCAGGTTAGTCGGAGTAATTTGTACATATAGGTACGGGTAAAGTGACTATGCATAGATAATAAACAGCGAGTAGCAACAGTGTAAAAACAAAGTGGGGGTAAATAATGTAAATAATCCGGGTGGCCATTTGATTAATTGTTCAACAGTCTTATAGCTTGGGGGTAGAAGCTCTTAAGGAGCCTTTTGGACCTAGACTTGGTGCTCCGGCACCGCTTGTCGTGCAGTAGCAGAGAGAACAGTCTCTGTCTTGGGTGACTGGAGTCTTTGACAATTGTTTTGGGCCTTGCTCTGACACCGCCACCAGTGCGGAGAAGACAGAAATATAAGGCTGTGGAGAGACGGTCCTTCTAACAATAGCATCGGGTCCTTTTCTTATCAAATGAATGACGTGCTGTATAGAGGGTGAAAAAAGATGTATGTCCCCTTTGGCAAAACAACAGCTGTAAAAGGCTTTCTAGAAGATAATAGTAAGAAAGAAGTGCTGTTGCTGAATCTTTCCTGGTGTGGCCAAAACGGGTAACTAATGTTCATTACACATGATTAGATCAATACTTGACCTAACCCAAAGCAACATGACCTGTGACACAGAGATAGCATGAAACTAAAGTATGACTAGCATTGGCCAGAGAGAGAACATGACTGGCCTCTTACACATGTAGACGGTCGGATTCGAGGTCATGGATTGGTCATTGCATCCCATTGAAGAGGGAATGATAGAACAGAGCATCGGGCTGTGAACTTTGATGTTCTGAGTCAGCCTTTTAATCCTGTGGCACTGCCTACAGAATAGCAGTAAACGAAAATACAAGGGCGGGATTAGCTAGAGTGACTTAATCTGGTACAGCATATTGGCTTATTCAGCTTTCTCGGAGTGGCAAGAATAGATCTGTTCAATGCATTACTTAAAGTAACTCAGTGCACTCACCTTGTAACATTTCCCAATAACCTAATCTATTTATACTTTCTATCATCCACAAAGCGATCATCCACAAAGCTTTTTAAAATAATTTACAAGTGGATAATTGAATGGCTACTCTATTTGTGTAGTTACTTCCTGAGTACCAAGGGAAGGAGGAGATTTATTTGGAAGCATCAATGGCAGACATCACACATCTATTTGTTTTGGGGAAATACAGTGCCTTGCGAAAGTATTCGGCCCCCTTGAACATTGCGACCTTTTGCCACATTTCAGGCTTCAAACATAAAGATATAAAACTGTATTTTCTGTGAAGAATCAACAACAAGTGGGACACAATCATGAAGTGGAACGGCATTTATTGGATATTTCAAACTTTTTTAACAAATCAAAAACTGAAAAATTGGGCGTGCAAAATTATTCAGCCCCTTTACTTTCAGTGCAGCAAACTCTCTCCAGAAGTTCAGTGAGGATCTCTGAATGATCCAATGTTGACCTAAAAGACTAATGATGATAAATACAATCCACCTGTGTTTAATCAAGTCTCTGTATAAATGCACCTGCACTGTGATAGTCTCAGAGGTCTGTTAAAAGCGCAGAGAGCATCATGAAGAACAAGGAACACTCCAGGCAGGTCCGAGATACTGTTGTGAAGAAGTTTAAAGCCGGATTTGGATACAAAAAGATTTCCCAAGCTTTAAACATCCCAAGGAGCACTGTGCAAGCGATAATATTGAAATGGAAGGAGTATCAGACCACTGCAAATCTACCAAGACCTGGCCGTCCCTCTAAACTTTCAGCTCATACAAGGAGAAGACTGATCAGAGATGCAGCCAAGAGGCCCATGATCACTCTGGATGAACTGCAGAGATCTACAGCTGAGGTGGGAGACTCTGTCCATAGGACAACAATCAGTCGTATATTGCACAAATCTGGCCTTTATGGAAGAGTGGCAAGAAGAAAGCCATTTCTTAAAAATATCCATAAAAAGTGCCGTTTAAAGTTTGCAACAAGCCACCTGGGAGACACACCAAACATGTGGAAGAAGGTGCTCTGGTCAGATGAAACCAAAATTGAACTTTTTGGCAACAATGCAAAACATTATGTTTGGCGTAAAAGCAACACAGCCATCACCCTGAACTCACCATCCCCACTGTCAAACATGGTGGTGGCAACATCATGGTTTGGGCCTGCTTTTCTTCAGCAGGGACAGGGAAGATGGTTAAAATTGATGGGAAGATGGATGGAGCCAAATACAGGACCATTCTGGAAGAAAACCTGATGGAGTCTGCAAAAGACCTGAGACTGGGATGGAGATTTGTCTTCCAACAAGACAATGATCCAAAACATAAAGCAAAATCTACAATGGAATGGTTCAAAAATAAACATATCCAGGTGTTAGAATGGCCAAGTCAAAGTCCAGACCTGAATCCAATCGAGAATCTGTGGAAAGAACTGAAAACTGCTGTTCACAAATGCTCTCCATCCAACCTCACTGAGCTCGAGCTGTTTTGCAAGGAGGAATGGGAAAAAATGTCAGTCTCTCGATGTGCAAAACTGATAGAGACATACCCCAAGCGACTTACAGCTGTAATCGCAGCAAAAGGTGGCGCTACAAAGTATTAACTTAAGGGGGCTGAATCATTTTGCACGCCCAATTTTTCAGTTTTTGATTTGTTAAAAAAGTTTGAAATATCCAATAAATGTCGTTCCACTTCATGATTGTGTCCCACTTGTTGTTGATTCTTCACAAAAAAATAGTTTTATATCTTTATGTTTGAAGCCTGAAATGTGGCAAAAGGTCGCAAAGTTCAAGGGGGCCGAATACTTTCGCAAGGCACTGTAAATTTATCTGGTGATTATTTTCCACATAATGGGATACAATGACCAATCCATGCTCTGGCTGAGAGTTTCCATTTAGGGGAGTGGAGACTTTGCTAGTTCAGTCAGTATCTAGTATATTTTCTCATACATCTCCCCCAGAACCTAATCGAGCGTCTGACACTATTACGGTAGATTTTATTTCTGGGTTTCCGAAATTAATGTTAAGCAAAAGTGGTTAACTCTGATCCTGGAGCGCCGCAGGCACCATCGAGTTTTGTTCCAACCAGATACCACACCTACTTCTAGAAATCAGCTCACCAACTAAGCTTACTGACTATTCTTAGTGGTTGGATACATTTCACCCTCCTATCCCCAGTCAAAATCCAAAGAGGTGAACTAAAAACCTTACGTGCCTGCCATGTGGTATTACAAGAACAGGGTTGTCAACCCCTGAAAGCTGAGTCAAAAGTAAGCACGCCTTGACCTTTATCGCCATCTAGTGGTAGAGTGTCGCATTACTTCTGACTAGAATAGTTGGTTGATATGTACAAACATATGTCCCCGACTCCAGGTATTGGCATTTTAATGGTTAACTGAATAAACAGAACTTTCATCAATGTATACATTTATAATGTATAAATGTCTCTGAATTTAAAATGTAATAAAGACTACCTTTGCCAGAGACGACTTCCTTTTCTACGCGCCATCGGAACCCAAACTGGAGGAAAAGTGCAGTCATCCTCATTAATCACATAATACCAATAGAACACTATGTATGCACACTTACATAAACACTACCGTTCAAAAGTTTGGGGTCACTTAGAAAAAGAAAGAAAATGTCCATTAAAATAACATCAAATTGACCAGAAATACAGTGTAGACATTGTTAATGTTGTAAAATGACTATTGTAGCTGGAAACCAGCTGTTTTGCGGGTACTATTTTATAAAGCTGCCAGTTGAGGAATTGTGAGGTGTCTGTTTCTCAAACTAGACACTAATGTACTAATGTCCTCTTGCTCAGTTGTGCACCGGGGCCTCCCACTCTTCTTTCTATTCTGGTTAAAGCCAGTTTGCCCTGTTCTGTGAAGGGAGTAGTACACAGCGTTGTACGAGATCTTCAGTTTCTTGGCAATTTCTCACATGGAATACCCTTCATTTCTCAGAACAAGAATAGACTGACGAGTTCCAGAGGAAAGTTCTTTGTTTCTGGCCATTTTGAGCCTGTAATCATACCCACAATTGCTGATGCTACAGATACTCAACTAGACTAAAGAAGGCCAGGTTTACTGCTTCTTTAATCAGGACAACAGTTTTCAGCTGTGCTAACATAATTGCAAAAGGGTTTTCTAACGATCAATTAGCCTTTCAAAATGATAAACCTGAATTAGCTGACACAACGTGCCATTGGAACCCAGGAGTGATGGTGGTTGCTGATAATGGGCCTCTGTACTATTTAGATATTACATTTAAAATCAGCCATTTCCAGCTACAATAGCAATTTACAAAGTTAACACTGTATTTCTGATCTATTTGATGTTATTTTAACGGACAAAAAAATGTGCTTTTCTTTCAAAAACAAGGACATTTCTAAGTCAAACATTTGAACGGTACTGTATATATATAAAAAAATACCACATACCTTGTTTTCTTTATATCTGCTTAGGTCAGCGATACAGTACTCTTTGAAGAGCTTGTCATAGTACTTCTTTGCTAGTTCTTTCTCCCTGATAATAAAAGAGCAGCTATTGGTGACCAATATTTCCAACAGTGGCAAATAAAAGTATTTTGTTAAACAGTACTTACCATGTCATTTCTTCTTCATCCTCATCCCGCCACAGGAAGCGATGGTTTTCACGCACCACATCCAGGTCCGATTTATCATTGGCCCTTAGGTTTACAATGACAAATGACGTGTCAGCATTTTTTTCATATCACACAGAAATGTATCATTAGGAAGATCTCTACTCCACATATTAGGCAACATTAAAAACAAAAGCAAAACTTACGTGGAGCGTCTGAGATCCTCCACTTTCCCACCATAATACAATATGTAGTCACTGACAAACTTTTTATGTCTCTCAAACTGAAGGTAAATGGTTAGGGAATCAATGGTAATAAAATCATGTAGAAAAATAAGGAACTGAATTAATATTGCATCCTGGGAAAAAAAACAATAGATATTGAACATTGTTGCTGGGTGAAGCACATTCAGGGGGAACTTTGCTGCTATTCTGGCAGGTACACACCCCCAAACATGAATCGTCAATCACAATGCACTCTAACATGCGACGGGGGACCTTTCATCGTTTTCTTACTTGTGAAAACTCTTCATCGTCAATTTTAGAAGGATACAGCATTCATTGATATCAGGTGATGACGTCGGTTTCTGGCTTCCTCCCTGTTGTGGGAACACGAAACACTTGCAGTCACGAACAGAAAACATAATTGACGTCAGGCAACGATGCTTCATTATGAAAGAGACCGATACTGTACCTGTCATATTCATGAGTGGCAACATCCCTATGTGCCACCTTTGTGTGTCTTCCTTTCTGAAAGGGCTTCCGCAGAAGATCATCCTCACGTTTCCTGCAAGTCAACATTAATGAGAAAAAAAAGAAAAAAAAATGGTATGTAGTATCTTGAACTAGGCTAATTGTTTGGATTTCAGTTTGCTATATGGTCATCTGGCCCTTACCTTTTCACTCCACGTTGAGACGTCTCCCCCTGGCCCTCGTCATCACTGAAGTCGGAGTCATACCCTCCACCTCCATGGGCCTGCAAGAAAAGTAACCTTTCTGTCATCATGCCATATAGCTTGTGAGAGCTTGTTAGGCCCACATGATAGTAGGCCGAATAATCTATTGTTTAGCCATCAAGCACAGGTAGGCTAAATCTACAGAAATAGAAAAGGTAGCTTATGAAATATTTGTTGTTTTGGAAGCATGTGTGACTCAATGTGGGCGGCAGGTAGCCTAGTGGATAGAGCATTGGACGAGTAACCGAAAGGTTGCAGGATCGAATCTCCGAGCTGACAAGGTAAAAAAGTTTGTTGTTCTGCCCCTGAACAAGGCAGTTAACCCACTGTTCCCATGTCATCATTGAAATTCTTCTTCATTGACTTGCCCAGTTAAATAAAGATTTGAAAAATTACAAGGTCAGCTTTATCAAATGGCCATCTCAGCAGACTGGATGAAACATCACACCTTGGTTAGGATGCTGTTTTGTCAACATCTGCAACGTGAAGGTCGGGATGTGGGACTGAATTGGTTAGGTAACTACATTTGACATATCGCAAGGAATTGAGAAATTGGCACTCACTTTACTTTGACTCTGGCTAGAGAGCTAACGTTCGCCCAAATGTAATAGCCAGAGAACTTGCTTGCTAGCTTTAGCTACTTGCTGCTGTTGACCATGGCCATTGCTGTCGACAATATGCATTTTTTTAGGGCAAGGTACAGTATATAAGTAGCTAGCGTTGTCTCCTAAGTTGCACACAATGTGTAACATGTGCAGCTAGCCATAAAGCATTGAAGCTAGCGTGTTGACTAGGTCCAGATACAGCTAGATATGTGACATGGATGAAACAAATGGATCAAGTATAAATACACTATAAAGTAGTCCATTTTTTCTGACCTAAGATAAAGTCGAGATACAACTACCTTTACGAGACTGTCCATATTTCTCGCCATGCTCACGATTAGCCTACGGTTTGTTTACATTGGAAAGTCTTCTTCTTCTTCTTTGGGTTGACAGATTGCATTCGACGTTTAAGGTGCATACAACGCCACCTACTGTACTGGAGTGGGAGGCCAGTCACAGCCTACATTAAATTATCTTCATTAGTCCTGTTCCTGTAAGAAAGTTAAATAGAGCCCAAGACACCACTTTCATCCCCCCACTACACCACCCAAACTCCAACCCTGTCCAACCTCTAACTTTTTTACACAATATCTCTCTCTCTATGTCATACAGTTCACAAAATATGCTCACCGTATCCTCCACTAAACACTCATCACACAGCCCGGTTTCATGTCTCCCTATCATCCACAATGTAGCATTCAAACCTGTGTGCCCAAACTGTAGTCTACTCCACACAACTTCCTCTCTTCTACATCCCATGCTCCCCACCTCTTCCTTTATTGACCAGTGCACGCAATACAATTGCCTCCCCTTACTATTTTACATCCCACTCCCTTTGCCAAAGATCAAGCCCTTTTGCCCCGACCAAGGACTTGACTTCCCTGCGGCCCAGCGGGACCTGAATATCTACCCCCTCTCTCCTCACCACACTCTTAGCCACAACATCAAGCCTTCTCATTACCCTCCACAACCAAATGGGCGGGAACCCAGCAAAAGCTTACCACCACTCCCATCCTCTCCAATCCCATTAACAGCACTATCATCTCCACAAACAAGTCTCCCCTATCCAACCTGCCCGCCTTCACACTACTCAACACTGCAGCGGAATCAGAGCAAATCACCACTCAGTGGTTTCCCCTTCTCCACCCATCTCAGACCTATAATCATGTCCATCAACTCGGCCGCATACACTGACACATAATCAGTTAACCGCTTACATACTCTAATGTTGAAATCTGGGGTATACACCCCTGCCCCGTACCCTACCACTAACTGGATCCTTTGAATCATCTGTATATATCCTTAAAAAACAAATAAAAACGATTATCTACAGTATATATATATATCTCTCCACACACCTTCTCACGTCCTCATCCCATTCTCTGCTACCCTCAATCATATCCACATCTACACTTGGTTTCGTAAACAGCCACAGAGGAACATTCCCCAATGCAATTGCTGGCCCTATCTCTCTCTCCCCCAGTCCATATTCTACCACTTTCTGCCCAATTGTCCACCAGTACACGCTCTGCTTACCCACTCCTCACTCCCAGCAGTCCCCAGTTTCCGTGACTGCAGGATGTCCGTTTGAACTCTTTCAACCTCGCCCAGTACGCTAATGCAAGTTTGTCCCGGCCTTATCCTCAGTGGCAGTTCCCCACTATCCAGCTGCAATGCCTCAACAGGTGTCGTATTGGCAAAGTCGCGTATTGATTACGTATAAGAGAACGTTTATGATTGGAGGGGCTGGAGCACAGAGATCTTATTCAATTCTAGCTCTAATTACTAATTATATGGCCTGGAGAACGTGTGTCACACCAAAAGAAAGGTGGATTAAATGTATTTCTAACAGTGAACTGTCACAACCAATGATATATATATAAACACCATTGGCCACAACCAAAGTTGCAGGGCAGGTCCTTTCCAAATCAAAGAGTTTCCAACAAATGTGATGCTGGAATCAAACCACAGCCTAATACCAAATACACAAAATACATCAGATATTCAGGTGCTGATTTTAATCATAAAAAAACAAAGTTGTTTTTGAGAAGAAAAACACATAAATACAGAAGGCCCCTAGTCTATTTTGAACATGCAAACAGAGAAATCCAGAGTAGAGCACAGACTAGCCTTTTTCTATGAACTTCTGACTTGTTTGATCCGCTATGCAGTCAATACTTACATTAAAATTCTTAAACCCTTATCCTATACCAGAGTAGGCTGGTGGGAGAAACTATAGAAGGACGAGCTCATTGTAATGGATGGAATGAAATGGAATGTGAGAATGCTATTCATTGACTACAGCTCAGCGTTCAACACCATTGTGCACTCAAATACAAAGGAGATGATCATATGACTACAGGAAAAAGAGGACTGAGCACGCCCCCATTCTCATCGACGGGGCTGTGGTGGAGCAGGTTGAGAGCTTCAAGTTCCTTGGCGTTCACATCACCAACAAACTGGCATGGTCCATGCACACCAAGACAGTCGTGAAGAGGACACGACAAACCTATTCCCACTCAGGAGACTGAAAAGATTTGGCATGGGTCCTCAGATCTTCAAATCTTTTACAGCTGTACCATCGAGAGCATCCTGATGGGTTGCATCACTGCCTGGTATGGCAACAGCTCGGCCTCCGACCGCAAGGCACTACAGAGGGTAGTGCGTACGGCCCAGTACATCACCGGGGCCAAGCTTCCTGCCATCCAGGACCTCTATAACAGGCGGTGTCAGAGGAAGGCCCTAAAAATTGTCCAAGAGGAAGGCCCTAAAAATTGTCCAAGACCCCAGCCACCCTAGTCATAGACTGTTCTCTCTGCTACCGCACAGCAAGCAGTAGCGGAGCGCCAAGTCTAGGTCCAAGAGGCTCCTAAACAGCTTCTACCCCCAAGCCACACGACTCCTGAACGACTAATTAAATGGCAACTGGGACTGCATTGCCCCCACCTTAAAACTGCATTGTTGGTTAAGGGCTTGTAAGTAAGCATTTCACTGTAAGGTCTACACCTGTTGTATTCAATGCATGTGACAAATAACATTTGAATTGATTTGAATGGTATCAAACTGTATATACAGTTGAAATCGGAAGTTTACATACACCTTAGCCAACTACATTTAAACTCAGTTTTTCACAATTCCTGACATTTAATCCTAGGAAAATGCCCTGTCTTAGGTCAGTTAGGATCAACACTTTATTTTAATCATGTGAAATGTCAGAATAATAGTAGAGAGAATTATTTATTTCAGCTTTTATTTATTTTATCACATTCCCAGTGGGTCAGACGTTTACATACACTCAATTAGTATTTGGTAGCATTGCCTTTAAATTGTTGAACTTGGGTCAAACGTTTCAGGTAGCCTTCCACAAGCTTCCCACAATAAGTTAGGTGAATTTTGGCTGGTATAACTGAGTCAGGTTTGTAGGCATCCTTGCTCGCACACACTTTTTCAGTTCTGCCCACAAATTTTCTTTGTGATTGAGGTCAGGGCTTTGTGATAGCCACTCCAATACCTTGGCTTTGTTGTCCTTAAGCCATTTTGCCACAACTTTGGAAGTATGCTTGGGGTGATTGTCCATTTGGAAGACCCATTTGCGACCAAGCTTTAACTTCCTGACTGAAGTCTTGAGATGTTGCTTCCATATATCCACATAATTTTCCAGCCTCATGATGCCATCTATTTTGTGAAGTGCACCAGTCCCTCCTGCAGCAAAGCACCACCACAACATGATGCTGCCACCCCCGTGCTTCATTGTTGGGATGGTATCCTTCGGCTTGCAAACCTTCCCCTTTTTCCTCCAAACATAGCGATGGTCATTATGGCCAAACAGTTCTATTTTTGTTTCATCAGACCAGAGGACATTTCTCCAAAAAGTACAATCTTTGTCCCCATGTGCAGTTGCAAACCGTGGTCTGGCTTTTTTTATGGCGGTTTTGGAGCAGTGGCTTCTTCTTTGCTGAGCGGCCTTTCAGGTTATGTCGATATAGGACTCATTTTACTGTGGATATAGATACTTTTGTACCTGTTTCCTCTAGCATATTCACAAGGTCATTTGCTGTTGTTCTGGGATCGATTTGCACTTTTCGCACCATCTCTAGGAGACAGAACGCATCTCCTTCCTGAGCGGTATGACGGCTGTGTGATCCCATGGTGTTTATACTTGCGTACTATTGTTTGTACAGATGAACGTGGTACCTTCAGGTGTTTGGAAATTGCTCCCAAGGATGAACCAGACTTGTGGAGGTCTACAATATTTTTTCTGAGGTCTTGGCTGATTTCTTTTGATTTTCCCATAATGTCAAGCAAAGAGTCAGAGGAGTTTGATGGTAGGCCATGAAATACATCCACAGGTACACCTCCAATTGACTCAAATTATGTCAATGAGCCTATCAGAAGCTTCTAAAGACATGACATAATTTCCTGGAATTTTCCATGCTGTTTAAAGACACAGTCAACTTAGTGTATGTAAACTTCTGACCCATTGGAATTGTGATACAGTGAAATAATTTGTCTGTAAACAATTGTTGGAAAAATTACTTGTGTCATGCACACAGTAGATGCTCCAGCAGGTATATCTCACTGGTCACCCCCAAAGCCAATTCTTACTCTGACCGCTTCTCCTTCTAGTTCTCTGCTGCCAATGACTGTAACGAACTGCAAAAATCTCTGAAGCTGGAGGCTTGTACCTCCCTCACTAGCTTTAAGCACCAGCTGTCAGAGCAGCTCACAGATCACTGCACCTGTACATAGCTAATCTGTAAATAGCCCATCCAATCTACCTCACCTTTATTTATCTTGCTCCTTTGCACCCCAGTATCTCTACTTGCACATTCATCTTCTGCACATCCTACCATTCCAGTGTTTAATTGCTATATTGCAATTACTTTGCCACCATGGCCTATTTATTGCCTTACCTCTCTTATAATATAATAATAATAATATATGCCATTTAGCAGACGCTTTTATCCAAAGCCACTTACAGTCATGTGTGCATACATTCTACGTAGGGGTGGTCCCGGGGATCGAACCCACTACCCTGGCGTTACAAGCGCCATGCTCTACCAACTGAGCTACCAACTGAGCTACAGAAGGACCATATCCTACCTCATTTGCACATGCTGTATATACACTGCTCAAAAAATAAAGGGAACACTAAAATAACACATCCTAGATCTGAATGAATGAAATATTCTTATTAAATACTTTTTTCTTTACATAGTTGAATGTGCTGACTACAAAATCACACAAAAATTATCAATGGAAATCAAATTTATCAACCCATAGAGGTCTGGATTTGATGTCACACTCAAAATTAAAGTGGAAAACCACACTACAGGCTGATCCAACTTTGATGTAATGTCCTTAAAACAAGTCAAAATGAGGCTCAGTAGTGTGTGTGGCCTCCACGTGCCTGTATGGGTTAGGCCTGGGCATGCTCCTGATGAGGTGGCGGATGGTCTCCTGAGGGATCTCCTCCCTGACCTGGACTAAAGCATCCGCCAACTCCTGGACAGTCTGTGGTGCAACGTGGCGTAGGTGGATGGAGCGAGACATGATGTCCCAGATGTGCTCAATTGGATTCAGGTCTGGGAATGGGCGGGCCAGTCCATAGCATCAATGCCTTCCTCTTGCAGGAACTGCTGACACACTCCAGCCCCATGAGGTCTAGCATTGTCTTGCATTAGGAGGAACCCAGGGCCAACCGCACCAGCATATGGTCTCACAAGGGGTCTGCGGATCTCATCTCGGTACCTAATGGCAGTCAGGCTACCTCTGGTGAGCACATGGAGGGCTGTGCGGCCCCCCAAAGAAATGCCACCCCACACCATGACTGACCCACCGCCAAACCGGTCATGCTGGAGGATGCTGCAGGCAGCAGAACGTTCTCCACAGCGTCTCCAGACTCTGTCACGTCTGTCACATGTGCTCAGTGTGAACCTGCGTTCATCTGTGAAGAGCACAGGGCGCCAGTGGCGAATTTGCCAATCTTGGTGTTCTCTGGCAAATGCCAAACGTCCTGCATGGTATTGGGCTGTAAAGCACAACCCCCACCTGTGGACGTCAGGCCCTCATACCACCCTCATGGAGTCTGTTTCTGACCGTTTGAGCAGACACATGCACATTTGTGGCCTGCTGGAGGTCATTATGCAGGGCTCTGGCAGTGCTCCCCCTGCTCCTCTTGGCACAAAGGTGGAGGTAGTGGTCCTGCTGCTGGGTTGTTGCCCTCCTACGGCCTCCTCCATGTCTCCTGATGTGCTGGCCTGTCTCCTGGTAGCGCCTCTATGCTCTGGACACTACGCTGACAGACACAGCAAACCTTCTTGCCACAGCTCGCATTGATGTGCCATCCTGGATGAGCTGCTCTACCTGAGTCACTTGTGTGGGTTGTAGACTCTGTCTCATGCTACCACTAGAGTGAACGCACCGCCAGCATTCAAAAGTGACCAAAACATCAGCCAGGAAGCATAGGAACTGAGAAGTGGTCTGTGGTCACCACCTGCAGAACCACTCCTTTATTGGGGGTGTCTTGCTAATTGCCTATAATTTCCACCTGTTGTCTATTCCATTTGCACAACAGCATGTGAAATTTATTGTCAATCAGTAAGGCTTCCTAAGTGGACAGTTTGATTTCACAGAAGTGTGATTGACTTGGAGTTACATTGTGCTGTTTAAGTGTTCCCTTTATTTATTTGAATAGTGTAGACTTTTCTGCTGTATTATTGATTGTATGTTTGTTTATTCCATGTGTAACTCTGTGTTGTTGTATGTGTCGAACTGCTTTGCTTTATCTTGGCCAGGTCGCAGTTGCAAATGAGAACTTGCTCTCAACTAACCTACCTGGTTAAATAAAGGTTAAATAAAATAAATAAAATTGTCCTAACCGAATTGCCAAAACTAAAGTTTGTTTTCAATAAATTTGTGGAGTGGTTGAAAAAATGAGTTTTAATGACTCCAACCTAAGTGTATGTAAACTTCCGACTTCAACTGTATATAATTTGGTCAGTATATATGCCATTTTGACATTTCTTATGCCAATAGGACATGGTTCACTGACTTTTGGGTGTCGGAAGCGGACTTCCTATGATCATATATGGCAAATGGACATAAAATCCTGATTTGGTACTTTCAATACGTATATATGTCATTTAGACATTTATGCCATTAGGACATGGTTCACTGACTTTTGGGTTCGGGAGCCAACCTATGATCATATATGGCAAATGGAAATAACATAGGCCTTATGGACAAACTCAATAAAATAAGACAAATGTATGTCCATACGATTACTACATATAATTGGCAATATTTCACCCTTGACTTTGACCATTTCCCATATGAAATCCTACGGTGGGGCACTCTCGCCCCCCAATGGGATTTTTGGTTTATGAAGCTTGGCATTTGCAATATTCCGGTTGCAATATGTTTTTGATGAACTGCCGTCCGTTTGAATGGTATTTGCGATCGTGTATATGGTTTGCCCAATGCCAATAAGATGCCATTCATTTTTGTCCATTTCATGGGGGTCTTCCCTTTACCTAAACACTAACTTTAACCCCTACCCTTACCCTAACCATAATCCTTACTTAATCTTAACCATTTAAAATTGTAACTTTAATGGGGTAGGGACATCCCAAGGATGTCACATATTTTGCTAATTTGCATAGTTCATTGTTTAAATCCAGCATGCACTTCCAGCATTTTATTCAATGTCTTAATTTTCTGCACTGTGTTATCATTTACACACTGTCACATTTATTTTGTCTTAGTATCCCTCTATTTCAACAACAGCAAAAACTTTTCCTTGACAGACTAATTATTCTCCTGTGACTGTGCATTTTCTGCATTTATACTTTCGCCAATAGAGGTTTATTGACCAATTTCAATGGGTTCTGTACTCCTGAAGTGGTTGACTGTTTTTGTGCTTGCCAGTTAGCTAGCAGTTCTCAGCTGTCAGCAGCCAATGGCTAGCAGTTTCTGACTGGCATTAAAAACTGATGATTCCCATCATTTTTCGAGTCATTACTAAATCAAACATTAAACCATGTAAACAACTAATGGTAATTTATGGTAACCTGGTAAACAATTCATTTAGACCCAACATTTATTTGATACAGGCGTTTATTTGCTGAAATGTGTGCCATTGCGCGGCTATGAGAAGGAAGATGAGGCTATTTGAGACTCACCGATTTAATTGAAGTTTTACAGTAGGTTAATAACGATATAATCAAAAACCAAATCAAAATCATAATAATAATACAATTGTAATAGCCTATGTAATATGATGCAGCTAAATATATTACCCTCAACACAGATCTTATATTAATCAGTTCTGTTCCCAGGGGGCTTACTTACCAGTTACATATCTGTGCTCAACCAAATGTTTATTTCTTTGCAGCTCTCTCAGCGAACATGCTGAATCACATGCTGTGTCTTTTTGTTGACTTTAATGGGGGATCAACCCCAATAACAGTGGAGTTCTGTTCAAGACTGGAAAAGTTCACTCCTACTATCCCACCATTTTCCGAGGACTTCAATTACAGCATTCAGAAGAATAAGAGATCTATTGTTCCCATTTGGCATAACTGATCTATAACGGAATCTTTGCTGGAATCTATGAGCACACAGAAGTACAGTCAGGTAGCAGATATGATTAATGGTTACTTCTCCACCACATTTCCCTACACAAAAAAATATTGTTTTCACATATTAGTGTTATTTAATACTGTTCAACACTGTTAAACATAGGAATTTGTGGTTTGGGGTGGATTATCCCTTTCAAAAGTTTTGATATCGGCAAACAAAGAAAGGCAAGCAACAACAGAGGACACATACTGTAGGTACATACTGCACAGTGAAGCTTGGTAGGAGAAGCTATAGGAGGACGGCTCATTGGAATGGCTGGAATGGAACAGCGTCAATCATGTCGCTTCCATACAGTTGAAGTTGGAAGTTACACTTAGGTTGGAGTCATTAAAACTAATTTTTCAACCACTCCACAAATGTAAACTTCTTGTTTACAAACTATCGTTTTGGCAAGTTGGTTAGGACATCTACTTTGTGCATGACACAAGTCATTTTTCCAACAATTGTTTACAGACAGATTATTTCACTTATAATACACTGTATCACAATTCCAGTGGGTCAGAAGTTTACATACACTAAGTTGACTGTGCATTTAAACGGCTTGGAAAATTCCTGAAAATTATGTCATGGCTTTAGAAGCTTCTGATAGTCTAATTGACATAATTTGAGTCAATTGGAGGTGTACCTGAGGATGTATTTCAAGGCCTACTGTCAAACTCAGTGCCTCTTTGCTTGACATCATGGGAAAATCAAAAACAATCTGCCAAATTGTAGACCTCCACAAGTCTGGTTCATTCTTGGGAGAAATTTCCAAAGACCTGAAGGTACCACGTTCATCTTGTAACGGTTTTGACTTGAGGTTATTATTTATAGGGGTGCCAGGTAGGTTGTGCCTACCAGAGAAAACATTAGTTTCTCCTTTTAGTTTGGGTGGGAATGAGTCCCATCTGGTCCGTCAAGTCTACACCAATACAAAGGACGTATGTAAAAGTCAGGATGGAAATAAACTTTTCATAAACCCTTAAAACATTGAAAAGAACTTCAAAAACAATTATATTCTGTTGCGTGGGTTGTATTAGCAACAACAATGATTACACACATATATAATAATATCACAATGAGTTCTGGTTCCTCCAGAAATGTCCTGTACCTCGGGCCTAAAAAGAGTCCTGCCCGGTAAAGGAGTTCAGTGAACTCAAGTGACTTTTGTCACGCGATGTTTGTCCGTTCGTTCCGTGTAGCGTAAACCCAGTATTAAACATACAATCAATATAACAATTACTTTACCACAGAACCTTAAAGCGGATCAACTCTTAATTAAGTCCTCAACTACCACTAACTACACAAATCACAGTATACATCACATCCAAACAAATGAAATACCGTATACAAAAAGGTGGTAGTCAGTCGGTCAGTCAGACAATCCAATCCGCCAATAGATCTCCAGCGGAGAAAGGCCACGAAGAACGGAGAGGTGTAGTCCAGGGACGCAAAGAGTGGATCCGATCCTGGGTAAACTCTATTAGGCAACAAAACACACGTTTAACGGCAACAAAACAACGGAATAGAGAAGCTTCGGGAACTGAGGGTTGAACACATCCTCAGTCACGTCTCCATCACAAAACCCCCTTTCGTGCAGCTGATGCTGGCTATTTAATTGGGAATTAAAGGGAAAGCGCCCTATTGGAAGGAGCTGCACTGAGACGGTTCAGAAAAATTCAGGGCCGTCACACACCCCCTCCCCTGGAAAAAGCCGACCATTGCCCTGGAAGGCACATCTTGGTCGGGGAAACCGAGAAAGGTCTCCTCATCACTTTCCTCTACAAAAAGATTCATTACTTTTTGGAGCTCATGCTCCTCAGCTGAGGAGTCACAGGCCTTAAGGTGCGAGACTTCTGGGTCTGGGAATCCGAGAAAAGTATCCTCACTATCCTCTTCAAAGATATCCAGGACCTTGCGGCGCTCAATCGCCTCCAATTCCTCAGCCGAGGGGTAACAGGCCTTAAGGCGTGAGACATGGACGATGCGCATATCTTCACCTGTGTCCTCTTTCACCACTCGGTAGTTCAAAGGGCCCATCTGCTCCACAATCCTATATGGTCCTTGCCATTTAGGAGCGAGCTTGGCCGAGAAGAATTGTTCAGCTTTCGAGTAAGGATGAGAGCGAAGCCACACCCGATCACGAAGCTGGAACTGCATGTCTCGTCTGTTCTTATCATAATTTCTCTTCTGCTTGAGTCGAGCCTGGATCATGTTCTTTGAGACAAGAGCTCTCAAGTCATGGAGATGGCCTACCTGGTCATAGCAAGCAGCGTCTGGAGTAAGCTGCTGGGGCTGTAGCACCATATCCAAGGGTCCTCGGAGAGGACGACTTAGGTTCAGCTCTGCAGGTGTGACTCCAGTGGACTCTTGCACAGCAGAATTCAGGGCAAATCGAAACTCATGAAGGTGCTTGTCCCAGTGTTTGTGCTGGGTCCCTACATAGGAAGCAATCATTGTCTTCAAGGTTCGATTTACTCTCTCAGTGAGATTGGTCTGTGGGTGATAGGCCGTGGTCAACTTCTGCCTCAGGTTCCATCTTTGGCAGGTCTCCTCAAAGAGATCAGAGACAAATTGGGAACCTCGATCAGACAGGATGTAATCAGGCACTCCCCAGCGAGTCAGGATCTCTTTCGTAAGGATGTTAGAGACGGTCCTTGCTGTGGCCTGACGCAGGGAAAAGAGTTCCACCCACTTTGAATAGTAATCAACAAAAACAAGTATGTACACATTCTGATTGGAGCTTCTAGGAAATGGACCCATCAAATCCACTCCTAACATTTCCCAAGGTCGGGTAACCACCGTTTGCTGCAACTTGCCAGCAGGCTTTCTACCTTCTGGTTTGTACATTTGACAAACCTGACAATTTCGGATGTGTGACTTCACATCCATGCTCAGATGTGGCCAGTAGAGTAACGCTTGCAACCGCTTGTAGGTTTTGAACCTGCCCAAATGACCAGCTAATGGGTCTTCATGGAAATGTTGAAGCAGTTGTAGGCGTAGAGTGTCCGGTATGTACATTTGGTAGAGTGTTCTGTGAGGTAGTTGTACGACTCGGTAGACTTTATCTTCAATGATGGTCAGCTTTGTGGTAGGATTGACCATCTTTTCTCCATCTTCCAGGATAGTCTGGTACAAAGCCTGTACTTCTGGATCATCCTGTTGAGCTTTCCATATTGCCTCATCAGAGATGGGAAAGTCTGTTTTGGGCGAGTCTCGACTGCTTGACAGGACAGTAGCACATGTAAGATCAGGGCCACCGTTATCACAAGTAGGAGCTCTGGACAAGGCATCTGGAACAGTGTTGTATTTTCCTTTCCTGTATTCCACTGCAAATGTGAACTCTTGCAACCGTAGAGCCCATCTTATGAGTCTGGTGCTTGGTTTGTTGGTCTTGAACACCCACACAAGGGAGGAATGGTCAGTGACCACAGTGAAGTGTCTTCCCTCCAAGTAGTACCTCCACTTTTCCAAAGCCCAGACCACTGCAAGGCACTCTTGCTCTGTTGTGGAGTAGTTCCGTTCTGCTCCATTCAATGTCCGACTGGCGAACGCTAGCACTTCTTCAGTGCCAAGTCCAGTCTGTTGGACTAGGACAGCACCAAGTCCAACATCACTTGCATCAGTGTAAACAACAAAAGGGCAATCAAAGTTGGGATGACCTAAAATGGGAGGTGTGACGAGATGTCGTTTCAGGGTTTCAAAGGAAGTCTGGCACTCTGCCGTCCATTGGAATTTCGCTCCTTTTCGCTTCATCGCGTTGAGGGGTTCTGCCACCTGGGAGAAGTTCGACACAAACCGATGGTACCATCCAGCCATACCAAGGAACCGTTGAAGGGCCTTGAGTGTGGTTGGCACAGGGAAGTCTTGTACAGCCTTTGTCTTTTCAGGATCCACATGAATGCCGTCGAAAGACACAATATGGCCAAGGAACTTCAGGGAGGTTTGGCAGAAGTTGCTCTTCTTCATATTTAAGGTCAGACCAGCTTCTCTTAGCTTGTCCAACACTGCTTGAAGATCTTGAAAGTGGCTTTCTCTGTTCTGAGAGTAGATAATTATATCGTCCAGGTAGACAAAACAGATCTTCCCTTTGAGCTCACCTAACACAATCTCCATGAGTCTTTGGAAAGTGGCAGGGGCATTCTTTAATCCAAAGGGCATCACCTTAAAGGAAAACAAGCCCTCGGCACAGACAAACGCAGTCTTGTCCTTGCTTTCCTGGTCCATCTCAACCTGCCAATAACCACTATTGAGGTCAAGGGTAGTGAACACAACAGCGCCAGACAATGACTCCAGGATCTCATGGATGGTGGGAAGAGGATAGGCATCAGTCTGGGAAACATTGTTGGTCTTCCTATAGTCCACACAAAATCTAAGACCACCAGTCTTTTTTGGGATGAGGACAACAGGAGCAGCCCAGGGAGAGGAGGAACGTTCTATTATATCTTGGGTTAACATATCATTTATGAGTCCCTTTTGGATGATTAGCTTCGCTGGGGACAAACGATATGGCTTTTGCTTGATCGGCATTTCCTGTGTAAGGAATATTTTGTGCTTCAGGAGCCTGGTGCGTCCCAGCTTTGAAGTACATACATCAGCATTATTCTGCAGCTGTTCCAACAGCCTTAACTCCTCTGGCTGTTCCAGCTGAGCTCTTCTCACAGCCTGTAAAAGGAGATCGTCAGAAGGATTATCGAGGGTTAGTGGTACCGGAGCAATGGCAGAGAAGACTGCCACATTTGAACCCCAATCATGTAACTTCATAGCTTCTGATTGGAAGAAATGCTTCTCGCTCGGATTGTATGGAAACCAGTAGCAATTGTGTGCGATATCAATCTGGACACCACTGAAGTACATGAAATCAATTCCCAACACGACAGGAAAAGCAAGGTTCCTGGTTTGTAGGATAACAGAAGGAATCATATAGGAGCGGTTACACAGGCGGAACTCTACCTCACTCCATCCAAGGGGTCGTCTAGCCTCACCATCAGCCAGATAGAGTGGACCTTCTGTCCACGGCTTCAAGTTGTATTGTGGACCGTTAACCTCCTTCCACAGTTTCTCATTGAGCAGTGTGTAGGATGACCCGGTATCCAAGATGGCTCTTCCTGTCCATGGGCCTATGGACAGGGGTAACACCAGTTGGTGCGGTATTAACTGAAAGGAAGGGGATGTCGATGGGGGGGCGTAGGCAGTGACTCTTGGGGTTTCAGCTCTGGTTAAAGCACCCAGAGAAGGATGGTCATTGCTGCGAAGAGAGTTAGGTGTGTTGGCCTGTTGTGATTTGTGGTTTCTGGAAGGGTTTACTTGATACGGTCTTGGACATGTAGCTGAAGAATGTCCCTTTTGGCTACATCTCCAACAAAACATGAGAGGGGTCTTAGCTGGAGACTCTGGCTGTTGTTGAGGGTCTGTCTTGGGTAACTGTTTGGGTGTCGGTTTCTTTCTCTGGTCATATTGCTGTTGGCATTCTCTGTCCTTCTCAAACTGCTGTCCCAAGCGAACCAGTCCATCGACAGTGGTGACTCGTTCTCGGAGTTGACTGGCTAGTAGTGGGTTGATGTTCTTCAAGATCAATTTAATGACCTCTTCCTCCTCAATGCCAGGTTTCCACCTTCTGCACAGGGAGTGGTAACCGTATGCAAAGTCACGGATACTCTCTTTCTCTCCTTGTACTCGATTTCTGACTCTGTCTGCCAATTCATCTGTGTAGTCCTCAGATAGAAATGCAGAGGAAAACTTGGCCTCAAAGTCAGCCCAGGAGGTAGTGGTGAGACGTGCCACATCCCACCAGTCTCGAGCTGTCCCATGCAACACATTCCTCAATGTGGCAAGGAGTTCTTCGTCAGCCAGGGGATTGAGGGCAAGAAAGTCACGACATCTTTCTAGATACATTAGCGGATCAGGAATGTCATCTTTTTTCCCAAAGGTGGGAAATTGCAATTTAATGGGCATCGCCCCCACATGACGTCTACTCAAATCACCATGAACAAACGAGCTAGGAGGGATTGAGGAAGTAGCGGGGGAGGGCGTTATCGGACAATGAAAATGAACACCAGGATGCATGGTGGATTGCATCCTGCAAGGGGTGGCTGCAGCATGGCCTGGTCTTGGCTGTTCAGAGGTGCCAGCTTGGCCCTCAGTGGTCTGAACTGAAGTGGACACCAGGGAAACTCTGTGTAAGGAGTTGTGCCTAATGGAGGCCATGTCCACAGACACATCATCCAACATTTTAACACAATTAGAGAGCTCTGTCTGCAAGTGGTCTACAGTGTTAACCATGGGAGAAAAACAGAATTAACGTCCTTGAGGACCTCAGTGTGGTGATGTTGCAGGCGCCATTGGAGAGTGGCAGTGAGTTGGTTTCGTTGGTAGTCAAACTGCCTGTCCATGGCACCAGTCATTTCCCGTCTTCCACTCTCACTGAGCTCTGTCAGCGTGTGGGTTAGAGTGCTCAGTGAGTTTCTGAATTCCATGGCACTCTGTTGTTGCTCTTCCCTCAGACATTTGAATTTATGGTGGATAAGAGTTTGGAGATGTTGTTGAGTCCGACGAATATCAAGGATGTCACCTTGAAGTTGTAAGACTACAACCTCTGGAGATAAACCAGACAATGGAGGAAGGTTGGGTGTCAGAGGGAGGACTAGCTCAGTACTTCCACACAGATCCATGTCAATAAGTGAGTAACTGGTTAGACCTCCTGTGGCCTGTGGCTCAGGCCGAGCATTCAGATTCCCAGGGCTCTGGCCCAAATCAACTCCATTATCTCCATTCACATTATGATTTGTATTGTCAGCTTGATGGTCAGAATGGCCCTGTGTATTCCCATTGACAGGTATGACATGGATGAGCACATTATCTTGGGGTGAATCCATTGTTTTAATTCCACACAAAATATTTGCTTTGGTTAGTTCTCAATGTTGAGCTGTCCCATCTGGGGTGCCATTTTTTATGTAACGGTTTTGACTTGAGGTTATTATTTATAGGGGTGCCAGGTAGGTTGTGCCTACCAGAGAAAACATTAGTTTCTCCTTTTAGTTTGGGTGGGAATGAGTCCCATCTGGTCCGTCAAGTCTACACCAATACAAAGGACGTATGTAAAAGTCAGGATGGAAATAAACTTTTCATAAACCCTTAAAACATTGAAAAGAACTTCAAAAACAATTATATTCTGTTGCGTGGGTTGTATTAGCAACAACAATGATTACACACATATATAATAATATCACAATGAGTTCTGGTTCCTCCAGAAATGTCCTGTACCTCGGGCCTAAAAAGAGTCCTGCCCGGTAAAGGAGTTCAGTGAACTCAAGTGACTTTTGTCACGCGATGTTTGTCCGTTCGTTCCGTGTAGCGTAAACCCAGTATTAAACATACAATCAATATAACAATTACTTTACCACAGAACCTTAAAGCGGATCAACTCTTAATTAAGTCCTCAACTACCACTAACTACCCAAATCACAGTATACATCACATCCAAACAAATGAAATACCGTATACAAAAAGGTGGTAGTCAGTCGGTCAGTCAGACAATCCAATCCGCCAATAGATCTCCAGCGGAGAAAGGCCACGAAGAACGGAGAGGTGTAGTCCAGGGACGCAAAGAGTGGATCCGATCCTGGGTAAACTCTATTAGGCAACAAAACACACGTTTAATGGCAACAAAACAACGGAATAGAGAAGCTTCGGGAACTGAGGGTTGAACACATCCTCAGTCACGTCTCCATCACAAAACCCCCTTTCGTGCAGCTGATGCTGGCTATTTAATTGGGAATTAAAGGGAAAGCGCCCTATTGGAAGGAGCTGCACTGAGACGGTTCAGAAAAATTCAGGGCCGTCACAATCTGTACAAACAATAGTATGCAAGTATAAACACCATAAAACCACACAGCCGTCACACCACTCAGGAAGGAGATGCGTTCTGTCTCCTAGAGATGAAGTACTTTGGTGCGAAAAGTGCAAATTAATCCCAGAACAACAGCAAAGGACCTTGTGAAGATGCTGGAGGAAACAGGTACAAAAGTATCTATATCCACAGAAAAACGAGTCCTATATCGACATAAACTGAAAGGCCGCTCAGCAAGGAAGAAGCCACTGCTCCAAAACAGCCATAAAAAAGCCAGACTATGGTTTGCAACTGCACATGGGGACAACGATTGTACTTTTTGGAGAAATGTCCTCTGGTCTGATGAATCAAAAGTAGAACTGTTTGGCCATAATGACCATCGTTATGTTTGGAGGAAAAGGGGAGAGGCTTGCAAGCCCGAAGAACACCACCCCAACCGTGAAGCACGGGGGTGGCAGCATCATGTTGTTGGGGTGCTTTGCTGCAGGAGGGACTGGTGCACTTCACAAAATAGATGGCATCATGAGGCTGGAAAATTATGTGGATATATGGAAGCAACATCTCAAGACTTCAGTCAGGAAGTTAAAGCTTGGTCGCAAATGGGTCTTCCAAATGGACAATCACCCCAAGCATACTTCCAAAGTTGTGGCAAAATGGCTTAAGGACAACAAAGTCAAGGTATTGGAGTGGCCATCACAAAGCCCTGACCTCAATCCCCAAGACAATTTGTGGGCAGAACTGAAAAAGTGTGTGCGAGCAAGGAGGCCTACAAACCTGATTAAGTTACACCAGCTCTGTCAGGAGGAATGGGACAAAATTCACACAACTTTTTGTGGGAAGCTTGTGGAAGGCTACCCGAAATGTTTGACCCAAGTCAAACAATTTAAAGGCAATGCTACCAAATACTAATTGAGTGTATGTAAACTTCTGACCCACTGGGAATGTGGTGAAAGAAATATAAGCTGAAAAAAATAATTCTCTCTACTATTATTCTGAAATTTCACATTCTTAAAGTGGTGATCCTAACTGACCTAAGACAGGGAATGTTTACTAGGATTACATGTCAGGAATTGTGAAAACCTGAGTTTAAATGTAGTTGGCTAAGGTGTATGTAAACTTCCGACTTACATTTACATTTACATTTACATTTAAGTCATTTAACTGTATATCACTATGTTAAGTCAGAATTTCTCGTTGGTGTTGATTTAGCATGTCCATTTCGTAATAGGAAGTCCTTATGGATATATATTGGCAATGTACACTGTCAACTTGCAGTTGAGCATGTTCACAGTGACAATATAGCATATGTGTAATGGACACTGTCCAATCGCGCGTGGGTGTTCATTTAAGCCTGTCCATTTGGTGATCGTAAATCCCTCATTAAATACATTTGCAATGTACACTGTCCATTTGCAATGTATTACAATGGGCATTTACCAACATGGATTGGATAGGCTCTAATATACTGCAGAAATGCCCAATTGACTGGTTTGTTGAACTCGGGATGGCCGAGCAGTGATAGTGGTTCCTCTCCACAGCTCGTTGGGGTTGATTTCAGCCTGTCCATTTGGTGATGGTAAATCTCTCATTAAATACATTGGAAATGTACACTTACACTTGTCCATTTGCAATGTAAAATGTACAATGCCAGTATATTATACTGTCTTCAAGTCAGCCATCAGTCAATAAGATATCATACTGACACCAAACTTATACATACTGACACCAAACTCACTTTGTCCAACTTTTTTAGAAGCCAACTATAACATATTTCAGATCCGGCCCACAATTCACAGCGCCTTCTGTTAAAGCCATAAAAAAACCTTCCAAAACATAGTTACATTCGACCTGCGGGTCCAGTTCTGACATTTTGTGTAGGCATAGCTGAGGCGACCCCGAATCCTGAGTTTCGGGTCGATAGGTCATTCAGAGCCCGAGCAGGGACCTTAATTAATGGCCAGTAATGTCTAGGGTCAGTCTCTATGGGTCAAGGCAGTTTCAATGCACTTAGTCTTGTGATTCTGGGACTTTTCTAAACATCATAATTTTTGCGATGTTAAAGATGAATTGAGTACATTGCAAATGAACGAGGCTGTTTCTCGGCTTGAGAACCTTCTTAGGCCACATAACTCACTGTGCACTACCAACTTAAGCTCTAGAACAGGTTTATAACGCTTCAGAGCTCTAGGTCTGACAGTTCTTTGATGGTTCGGACATCGGTATCTATTTCAGGCTCTGTGTGTGTGTTTTTTCTTGGACATCTGATTGGAGAACTGACTGATTTATAGTTAATGAGGGCTGCCTAATCACACATTTTGGAAATGTGTGACCTTTTTAACCCTTCGAAACATCCCTTATCTCCCATTTAAGGCACTTCATGATGTCACAGAAAGCTGAAAGTAAACACATATCCTCATTGGGGCAGGTTTTTACATAATCCTGAGTTTAAAGTGTGACTGATTTACAGTGGGTTGAATGCAGTGTTTTTCACTAACTGTAGGTTGTGAAATAAAAACCACTTGTAGGGTCAATTAAACCACTTTCGGTTGCCCCAGGAAGCTTAAAATCAACATAGGTAATCCTCATAGTGGCCTGATGGAATGTCATTGAAGTCAGTTTGATATGGCAATCATAACCCACATAGGCATCAGGTTGAAGTTAGGGGAGCAGGCAATATATTCTGTTAGAAGAAAGTACCATGTTTTCACTGTTAAGGGTGAATTCCACATGGTAGAGATCGGGAGGACCTTAGAAAGGTTCCTGTTGTTGAATTGTGCCTCTAGCCTTAACGGTTCTACCACTGTCATCCAAAAGCACCTCAAATGTAGGTCAGGCTTCATTTTGGGCCTTGTTCTATGACCTTTCTAGATGTCAATATATTACCCCAATAACATTAGAGACAGCTGCTATTCACACATGTGGCTCTTTATATGCCCCCCAAACATAATCTGGAAATATATACAATTCAGACTATACATGGATACGGTCAGACTTCATTTTGGGTCTGGTTTTTGCATGGTTGCTGCGGTCAGACTGAGCGAGCTACGGTCAAGTAGGGCATCTTGAATTTGGCATGGCCTAGAGACTAGGTTGATGTAGAGGTACAGGTGACCCTGAACACGTGGCAAAAGGAATTTTGAAAATTGCCTGCACAGAAGCAGAGGTAGAGCATTACCTGTCAACCAGTGTTATACTTAGTGAGAAACTTGGATGTGTCAGACTACATGAACTTGCGTGCGCAGCTAGAATAACTCTGTGGCTTATCCGCCCCAACCTCCCCCTGATGAGCCCATCGAAAACGGAGTGTCTCTGTGTGACCCAGAGGCCGCAGTATGGCTAAAGCATCATTAAATCACTACAAGTCAGGCTTCATTCCGGGCCTACTATTTGCACGGTCGCTGCAGTCAGATCGAGCGAGCTATGGTCAAGTGGGGCATCTCCTTGAATTTGGCATGGCCTAGAGACTAGGTTGATGTAGAGGTACAGGTGACCCTGAACACGTGGCAAAAGGAATTTTGAAAATTGCCTGCACAGAAGCAGAGGTAGAGCATTACCTGTCAACCCATGTTATCCTTAGGGAGAAACTTGGATGTGTCAGACTACATGAACTTGCGTGCGCAGCTAGAATAACTCTGTGGCTTATCCGCCCCAACCTCCCCCTGATGAGCCCATCGAAAACGGAGTGTCTCTGTGTGACCCAGAGGCCGCAGTATGGCTAAAGCATCATTCAATCACTACAAGTCAGGCTTCATTCCGGGCCTACTATTTGCACGGTCGCTGCAGTCAGACCGAGCGAGCTATGGTCAAGTGGGGCATCTCTTTGAACTCAGTACGGCCTAAAGACTAGGTTGATGCTATTTTTTTCCCTTCCTGTGATGATTTAAGCCTGCACATTCTGGGATTTCAGCCTTATTTGACAGTGAAGTTCATACTTCCCCTTTAGGATATGAAGGACCATTCAATCTATTCATGTTGATATCTGTAGAGGTACAGGTGACCCTGAACAGGTGGCAAAATGAATTTTGAAAATTGCCTGCACAGAAGCAGAGTTGGAGCTTAACCTGTAAACCAACGTTATCCTTAGGGAGAAACTCAGATGTGTCTGACTACATGTACATGTAGGCTTCATAAACTATGGTCAAGTGGGGCATCTCCTTGAACAAGGCACGGAATGGAGACTACGGTGATACCATTTGCCGACACTTTCAGTGTTGATTTCAGCATGTTCAGTTGGTGTCGGTTCATCACTGTTTAAACTTATTGGAAATTAACAATAAGTCAGCCATCAAGCCAGCCATCCATCAGTCAATAAGATATCATACTGACACCAAACTGATACATACTGACACCAATGTGTGTGTGTGTGTGTGTGTGTGTGTGTGTGTGTGTGTGTGTGTGTGTGTGTGTGTGTGTGTGTGTGTGTGTGTGTGTGTGTGTGTGTGTGTGTGTGTGTGTGTGTGTGTGTGTGTGTGTGTGTGTGTGTGTGTGTGTGTGTGTGTACAAAAAAAATCACAGAAATCACATAGAGCTCTGAAACCCGCCTCAACTGGATCTATAACTTAACGATTTCTCGTAAAGTATGATCGTTAAATATCTGATTCTATTTTTCCTTACACCATAGGTTTATGTACTATGATGTGAAGCGGTCAAATTAGCGCTGTATTAACGTTGATTTTTTTTTAAAAATTACCTTTAATCCCACAAAATGTGCATTAACTCAAAGAGCATTGTGGCCTTGATGCCATCTTGTTTCTGGGCTAAAAGTACATTTGGCCACCCCTGTGCTCACCGAGTTTCGTCTTCGAAGTCTGTTCCGTTTCCGAGAAACGGCCATGTCCATTTGGTGATGTCCATTTGCCATATACAGCCAGTCATCATCTGGTGGAATTTTCAGGAACAGCAGGAAAAAGTTGTTAAAAAAAATATATAGCGGAAATGATGTGTCCTGGAAACTTTATTTGATGACTTCCCGGAAGACCAGGCCCTGGGGGACGGTAATAACACCCGAGGATTTCTAGTAAGGGACCATCCATTTGCCATATGGAGATCCTCATCAACCATAAGGGAAATGACACAAGTGTCCCTTATGTAGGGTATGGATGTCCCAAGGATGGTTAGGGTAAGGATAGGGGCTAAAGTTAGTGTTTACGTTAGGGATGTCCCACTGGCTGTTTCCACAGATCCTCCTAATGAATAGGAGCCGTTCCGTATGAAACATTCATGGATTTTGTGCGAGCATTAATAATAGCCTGCGTCCCGGTTGTGACTGGAAGGAGTACAGCTACGACTGGAAGTGTCTTTTCGTAGCTGGTTAGGAGAGTATTTTAGCTAACCCTTTACCTAACCTTAACCTAATTATCCTATCCTGCTACATTCATTTTCCTAACCTGCTATGGTAACTGGGAACTCTCAGAAATACGAAGTCTAATCATGATGTCAGTGATCTTCGAGTCGGAATGTCGTAGAACTAGAAAGAGGCCAGAGTTCCCGAGTTGGAATTCCAAGTTGGATGACTGTTCAAATCTATTTTTCCCAGTCAGAGCTTGTTTTTCCCCAAGTTCCCAGTTGTTTTGAACGCAGACAAACCCATAAAACCTACCATTCATTTTTCCCATAGAGTTTTTTAGAAACACTTCAAATGTGTGTAACGTGTAGGCTTACCCTGGAGTGACATTTTGATAACCGTGTAAATCTCTCTAGGACAAGGTGACTTATCAATATATTTGCCTGTATTTACCCCCCCAAAAATGCTAATTAGCTGCTAATGTGGCTTTCATAAAGAATTACAAATGCCACGATGATCTGGTGAAGACTGAATCGAGGCAAAGGTAAGAATCTCTGTATTAATGATATAATGTTAGCTAAATGTAGTAATGAATAATTGGCTACATATCTTTAAATGGACTGAACTGTGAAGTGTCTTGTGCAGGTTTTAAATTGACAATACCTGCTAGCAAAGGTGTCAGCTAGAGATGACGTGCAGTAGCTTGCAGGGATTTGTAGTCTTGTGTGAAGTCTACTTCGATGCTAATTAGCATTTTCAAATCTGAGTGTATATAGAGCCAATTATTTTGATAAGTCACATTGTCAGAGAAATGTACATGAAAACGTTATGCCAGGGTTAGCCTATACGAAACACAGCCCTTGTTTTAAGTGTTTCTAAAGTCCCCTATGGAAAACAAATGAATGGTGGAAAAACAATTGGAACCATTTTCCTGATCGACAGCTACGTTTTATGGGTACTAGGACACCTCCACTGTGGGGCTCCATACCACCTAGTCATAAAATAAGCGCAGCTCTCTGAGCTCTCTCTCCAGGGACTGAGGCTTTCATCGTTTCTGTCACGTTCTGACCTTTATTTCCTGTGTTTTGTATTTAGTTAGTATGGTCAGGGCGTGAGTTGGGTGGGCAGTCTATGTTTGTTTTTCTATGATTTGGGTATTTCTATGTTTCGGCCTAGTATGGTTCTCAATTAGAGGCAGGTGTCATTTGTTGTCTCTGATTGAGAATCATACTTAGGTAGCCTGGGTTTCACTGTGTGTTTGTGGGTGATTGTTCCTGTCTCTGTGATTGCACCAAATAGGACTGTTTTGAGTTTCACATTTCTTGTTTTTTTGTAGTCAGTTGTTCATGTGTGCCATAACGTATTAAAAAGAACCATGGACACTTACCACGCCACATATTGGTCCTCTGATCCATTTCGTCTCTCCTCTTCGGAAGAAGAGGAGGAAATTCATTACAGTTTCTTATATATATGCACAAGCCAAATAGATGCTCAGTCAGACCTTCATAATAAAACACAGAGCCAACCTAGTTACAAAAATATACAATATCAAATTGCGTAGCCTACATTGTGTACATTTTCACTTTTGGAATGACAACGTATTTTGGAGGATTTTAATCCGTCCAAGGATCGGTGACGTTTGCCGTATTTTCCCTGTCCTGCATTTACATACTGCGCCTTGCAGAACGAATCTTTTGGATGAGTGCCTGCCTGGTCATTGAGATACAAGCTGCATGCATCACTGCATAACGCGAAGCAAATACAGACATTCAAGATTTGACATTGAAACATTTTAAGTTTGGATATTTAATTGAGGTTCATGTTCAGAAATCTTCGACGGACTGGTTGTCACCAGAGAGCACCAAAAGGATGGGATATGGAAACAAAACCCTGAAAGAATGCACGGTCTTGCTTTGCGTCGCCACCATCCTGCTTTTAGCGGAAAGCAGAAGAGTGAAGCAACCTAGATGCCCCGCATCTTGTACGTGCTCCAAAGATAATGCCATGTGTGAAAATATAAGATCGGTCCCTCACAGCTTTCCACCTGATGTCCTTTCCTTGTAAGTGCTTGGAATTAAATATAGTAAATTATTCAAA
This sequence comes from Oncorhynchus gorbuscha, assembly GCF_021184085.1. Taxonomy (NCBI): domain Eukaryota; kingdom Metazoa; phylum Chordata; class Actinopteri; order Salmoniformes; family Salmonidae; genus Oncorhynchus; species Oncorhynchus gorbuscha. Next base: position 53,541,041 of record NC_060179.1, read on the forward strand.
TAATAATATTGGCAATGGCATTATGATGGGGATTTCGTATGATCTCTCTTTGTCGAGTATTAGGAACATGTTGAATGGAATAAATAACACCGCAAACCAAGCAGCTAATTTAAATCATGTACGGCTACAATCAAATTAAATGGTTGATATATTATCAATAACGTGAATATTTTCTACCATGTTTCTATTCAGATCTTTTCTCAAATCAGGATTCACCCAAATCACTGGAGGAAGCTTCTTACACTCTCCAGCGCTACATCTTCTGTGAGTTTTGACGTTACTAAACGATGTTTTATAATATACGTTAACATGATGGTCCATGTGCATTAACAAAGCACAGTTCTGCTTCCTCAGAGGAAAAGCAGGATTATGTAATAACACCCTACATGAACTCAGTGGGGCGTAGGGTATTGGCTGTTTAGCTGAAATAAAAACTGCCCAATGAAATGAAACCAAAAACTTTTCTCGGGAATACTGTTACTCCACTGCAGTAAATCGATTGTCTGAGGACCCACCCATATCTCACCATGATAGGCTACAGTGTGAAAACATTTCAGGAAAACATGCATTTGTGGCATGGTGGTTTCCCTCATGCCTAATGATGCAAAATGAGTCAAGAGTTTGTGGGCAATATGAATAATACTGAATAGGCTATGTTATGACAAGTTATGTTGGGACCACATATGTTATTGTTATAGGCTTGTGAAACAGAGTTGTTTTGGAAACGCAGAGTAAGAAAACATTACAAGTGTGAACAGAAGGAAAATGAAAATGAAATTGAAGTGGTTCACATTTTTTTAGCAGTGGGTTGCTTGGAAACTCAACCACAATTTGAAATATTTATATTCAAGTGTGAGTAAAAGCAAAAAATGTTATATAAATGTTGGAATGTAAACTATTTTCTTAACAGCCTATTCACTGCCAACACATTTGACTCAATTGATGAGGATGCATTCCTAGGTCTACCGCATCTGGAGTACCTGTGAGTTGTACTCTCTCTATTGGATACGATCCTCAAATGCATCATATGATGATTAAATCTCAAAATATGTTATTAAATGTTAACTCATTCACAGGTTTATCGAAAACAACAAAATTGCAACAATATCACAATATGCATTCCGGGGCCTAAAAGCAGTTATACACCTGTAAGTATAAGAATGTCCTTTTTTACTTGATTTACAATCCGAAATCATGGAAAATGTGTTAGAACAATGGACTTGTGTCATTTGCATATTGTGTTAACCATACTTGAACATTTTTCGAGTCACAAGCTAGTCTCAATGTCTGAGTCTCAAGTAGAACGAGTCGAGTCTCGAGTCAAGTCCAAGACGTGCATTCTTAGTCACACGTTTTTTATTAAGTCAAGTCTCAAATCAAGATTAAAAAAAATATCTATACATGCAATGACTTGTTCAAATACAAATATTTGTCAATTGAGGCTACCAGACAGCTCTTTTCATTATTTTGTCAGCAACACATTTTGATGATATAATAATTCATTTTAACAACAAATTCCAAATGCAAGCTTCAAAAGTAAATTATGCATTTCAAGCTATATTGACTTACCAAAAGATCCGTAGGCCTATGCTAGTAATTGTTGCTTGATGCCACATTGCGGGTGAGTTTGCAAAGTAAACAGTTAGCTTAATATTTTTGATCACCGAACCATTTTGGAGCTGCATATGACAATCCAACGCACCCGATCCTATAGTTTACAGCAAATCATGCGTTCTCAAACTTTTTGACCCGCAAGCTTTGAAACACTCATTTTTCGAGGTTGCGGATCAACGAGTTTGTGAACCTATGAACGAGCGAACATATTGCTGATTTGCGTCAAATTGTAGGGAGAGGATTTCCATACATGCAGTTCCAAAATTTGTTTGGTGATCACGTTCAAGCACGCGCACGCACACAGGTCGAACAAGCGCGCACAATCGCTGCGCGAATGTTGTATGTCGTTACCCTCAGTCTGTTTTATCAGGATTTGTAAGATACTGATAGAAACGAAAACAGACCGAGACCCAGTCTACCAAAATCAAATGTTTATTCACTGGAACGTTCTGAATCAAGAATACAAATCAATTCATTTTATACTGACTTCTCATGCCCACACATACACACAAACATAAGCATACACATGTTCTGCTACGCACACACTGTCTGTCTCACTTCCCAGCCCACAGATATAGTGACTTTGTCCTTGAGACGTACTCCCAGTTCTCTCCCAAATCTCTAGTCAGGTCGGCACCAAGCTCAAGACAGTCTGTGTTTGAAATACCATAAAGACATATTGTTTTGACCTAATTCTGACTATGACTACACATTTATTGATTATGATTTCATACATTATAATCAATTCCATACAATTATATGTTTCAGGGCGGAATATTCTAATCATTCAATTAACAGACAATTCTCACCTATCACCTATGCAGTGGAGGTTGAGGATCAGTTGGAAGGCATGGTCTGTCTGTCGCCTTTTTCTTCCTTATAAATATTGTGATTTATTTAATATGTTACATCTTCATCCTATAAGTATTGAAGGAAGTCCTAGGTTAGTTATCTTTAGACATATAACCAGGAGCCACCACTGAGGTATATAATTCACCCAACCAAGGCCTATCATCTGAAATATGAAAATTAACAATTAAATCACCAGGTAGCCTATTGTTCTGGCAAAGATCCGTTGCAGATTGCTAAACTGTATTTTATATGGATAATATGAACACAGGCTACTCAGTTTTTTGACAAACAAAACCAGAGAAAATGAAACAAGCGCTTTATGGTCACTAATCGGGTAATGTGCCTTTGCTCGCCAATGCTGATGTCTGGTCATTGGTCAAACGTCTCTGGCTGCATGGAGAGTAAGTGTCCCACAAAATGAATGACAAAACATTACACAACCTGGCCAGATCATTTCAAGTCATCAGTCTCGAGGCAAAGTTGAGTTCCACGTCTTGAGTTTCCAAATCCAGGCTCAAGTCATCAAATTTGTGACTTGCGTCAAAGTCATGTGACTCTAGTCCGCACCTCTGTTGCTTTTCCCATGGTGCATAGCATTATCAAAACCATTGTTCACTGAGGCCTCCCCTAGGTACATTCAAATATTAAGCAACTGTACGTGTTGTATGATTGTGAAAACTGCATATGATGCAAATCCTATTTCAGTGATGTTAAGCAAGGTTAGCCTCCCTCACTTCTGCCATATCAAGTTGCCAAAGGACACTGTGGTGGGTCTATGTAAACTTGGTGACCTCATTGACTGGGAATACTTCCAGTTTTCACAACAGAATATTTGCTAATAGGGGAGACCGGGGATGGTTGTAACACTTTATTATATATACAAACTGCAAATGCATGGTGTTGTCTTAAATACAAGGAGTGAAGTGTTACAATCTACCCCATGATCTGGGTTAGTTGTAAAAGTGCTTGGGGTGAATTGTAACAGATTGAAAAAGTTCATAAATCATGACATGCAACTAATTGTTGAATGCCTTCATTGAGACCATGAGAGCAACATTGCCATGTTTAACATTTTGTTTGGCAGAAATAATAATACATATAAAAATGTTAATTTTTAAAAACTTTTTAACTAGGCATGTTATTTAACCCTCAACTAAATGGTCTTTCTCAACCAGACAACAACTAGGCTAAACTAAACACCTGAACATTTCTGGTGTGTGTGTGATTGTATGTTGAGCATTTAATCAGTCACAGTTGCGACAGTGGTACAGGCTTGGTGTCTCCATAATTTGCATTCCTAGCACTGCAACCAGACCTCCTCGGACTTGAAATTGTTAAAGTGCTCCAGGCACTCCATGCAGACGTTTTCCTCGATGAAGGAATCTGAATCTTCTGGTTCAATCTGCTTTATTTTTTTAAAAAATAATTCTGAAGCAGGACAGTTTTTGTTGTTGTTTGGTGTGGTTTGTTTTGGCTTGCTTCTTTCAATTTGTTTTTCTTTTAGGAAGAGCAACATTTGTTTTGGGTTGAAATCAGAAGAGTAATCAGGCGTTTCCACCTGGCCTAGAGAGTTGGCCTGGAAGGCAGTTGGAAAGGTGGCCTGGAAGGCAGGTGGAGAGGTGGCCTGGAAGGCAGCTGGAAAGATGGCCTATAAGGCAGCTGGATAGGTGGCCTGGAAGGCAGCTGGAGAGGTGGCCTGGAAGGCAGCTGGAGAGGTGGCCTGGAAGGCAGCTGGAGAGGTGGCCTGGGAGGCAGCTGGAGAGGTGGCCTGGAAGGCAGCTGGAGAGGTGTCCTGGGAGGCAGCTGGAGAGGTGGCATGGATAGCAGTGGGCACAGAGGGCATAAATCAGCTGCCTTCAAGAGATACTCTTGACAACTTCTGCTCCTGCTCGTCAACGAAGACCCTGTTTCCACTACGGTAGCCTACAAGCTCTCTCGACCCCTTCTCCAGTGGTTTCTTTCTCTCTTTGCAGAATCTGCAGAATCTGCACAGCATCACATGACATATGCCATACAACTTTGCAACTGATCTGATTGATTCCCCCTGCTCTGTTACATCATTTTACGTTCTTTTCAAAGTGTGGAGACGTACTTCCCTGTCTGTCTTTCTTTTCCATGATCTAGGCATGCTGAAAGTAAAAGAAAACATGTACCAAAAACATCCAGTTTTAGTCGGGGTTAATTGTAACATGTTACAACTAACCCTGACCCTAGCCATTAGCTAGCTTCCATTTTAGCTAAATGTTAAAACTTTACCATTGCTAACTTGCATCAAATATCTCTACATAGACTGGTTATAAACCTGATATAAGTTCGGTGAAGGAAGCTACACTTTTATACAATCACAAAAACACATTCAGTCAAAATAATGACTTTCTTACCTCAAAATCACCAATTTGTAAGTCGTTCTGGATAAGAGCGTCTGCTAAATGACTTAAATGTAAATGTAAAATCAGATTTCTGTCAATAGAATTTGCAGAGTTTATCACAGTGACTTGCTTTTTTCACATAAGGATTCAGGACTAAACTGAGCATGTGCACAGTGAATCATATGATTCTACCTCACCCCTGATTGGAGGAATTGCAAGTGTTACAACTGTCCTGTGTCACCACCATCCCGTTTCCCCTACACTCCTTTGTATAGAAAAAAAAGACAAACATGAGTGGACATATACGTTTGCTGAATCTTTATTCTAAGAATGTATCGCCTTTCACTATTTTCAGTAGATTGTCTGAGTGTACTGTGTACTCTTGACAATCGAATTATAACCAGTAACAATATGTCCTGGGGTGCAAAACAAAACATGATATCTGCTCTGTGACCTCTCCTCCTTACTCATTCTGGACCGAAGTGACAGTCAGGGCCCACCCAGTGACAGGGGGAAACATAATGCTGAGTTCCAAGAACAACTCTTTTTGGAAGTCAGAGACAATGTATTGTGTTGATTCAGGACATACTGTATTTTGTGGTCTAAAACACAATGTTTTCCTTTTTTTTAATCAGGAGCCTGGCCTATAATAACCTGGGTACATTACCCAAAGATGTTTTCAAGGGCATGGATGCTTTGGTGAAAGTGTGAGTATTTTTTATTTTCTTCACATAACCAGCCGCTTAATCTGCAACATCGCCATCTAAAGTGCACTTATGTAAAACAAAAAAAAGTGTTTTATTTTCATTCAAAATATTCAGGTTTTGATTTATGCATACTGTGTTAACCTGTTTTACCAGGGATCTGAAAGGGAACAACCTGGAATGTGACTGCAAACTAAAGTGGCTGGTGGAGTGGATGCGCACCACCAATGCGATGGTTGATCAGATCCTCTGCAGTGGGCCCACGCTTTTTCAAGGGAAACTGATCAATGACCTTGTGCCCGGGTCTTTTGACTGCATGACTGCAGGTGATTGGTGCAATTATTTAAAATAAAATAAAATGTTATTTGTCACATGCGCCGAATACAACAGTGAAATGCTTACATACAAGCCCTTAATCAACAATGCAGTTAAGAAAAATACATGTTATTAAGGAAAAAATAGATGAGTAAAAAATAAGAAATAAAAGTAACAAATAATTAAAGAGCAGCAGGAAAATAACAATTGCGAGGCGATATACAGGGGGTACCGGTACAGAGTCAATGTGCTCGGGCACAGGTTAGTCGAGGTAATTAAGGTAATATGTACATGTAGGAAGAGTTAAAGTGACTATGCATTGCACACCTTGCAATGTTAATCTCCTTAACCACTGCTGCTTCATGCTATTCAGCAGTGGCCATTACACAATAGACTCAAAGACTGTAAATTAATTACAAGTCAGAATAAAGTTAAAATGATAACACTAATACTGTAAATGCAGACCCTCCTACCTCTCGAGAGTGTTGATGTAGATATTCCATCTCAGGCCTACTACAACAACAAGCTGGCACTTAACGAACTGTACGAGGCTGCTTTTCTTGTTGCCAGTAATTTTATTTCCGTGTCACTAAGACACTTGATTCCCAACTTCTATGAACACGTCTCCTTCGCCACTAAGGGCGTTAAAGTCCTAGACCACTGTTACTCAACCCACATGCAAGCATACAAGGCCCACCATGATCCCCCCCCTTAGGCAAATCAGATCATGACTCATGCTTCCTGTTTACAAACAGAAGCCCAAACAGGAAGTACCCGTGACGCGTTCCGTGGACATTTATTCACAATGACGGTAAATAAATGATACCCAAAGCGGAAGCTATACTGCAGGACTGCTTTCCTAGCTCTGACTGGAATATGTTCTTGGACTGCACCGATAGCATCAACGAGCTGGCAACCACAGTCACCGGCTTCATCAGGAAATGCATTGCAGACGCTTTCCCCACAGTGAAGGTTTGCTGCTTCCCCAATCCGCTACAACCTCCGCAAAGCCATCAAACAGACAAAAGGACAATATGGGAATCCTATTACACCGGCTCTGACACTCGACGTATGTGGCAGGGGCTACAGTCCATTTCGGATTACAAAGGAAGGCCTAGCCGTGATCTGCCCAACGATGCCTCTCTACCAGACGAACTCAATGCATTTTATGCACGCTTCGATAAAAACAACACCAAGCTGTGCAAGAGGGCCCCCGCCATTTCATTGGACTGGGTGATCTCGCTCTGAGGCCGACGTGAGTAAAGCTTTTAATCTGTTCAATACTCGCAAGGCCACGGGGCAAGACGGTTCTCATAACGTCTGGCATCTTCACAGTCATTTTCAACCTCTCCTGGTCCCAGTCTGTAATCCCCCCGTCTCAAGCTGACCACCATCATTCCTGTTCCCAAGAACTCAAAAGGCTACCTGTCACAATGACTATGGCCCTGTAGCACTCACATCTGTAATCATAAAATGCTTTGAAAGGCTGGTCATGGCACACATCAACTCCATCATCCCAGACACCTTAGTCCAGGTGTCTCCAAAAGGTAGATCGCAAGCTACCAGTGGCTCGTAGCCCACCTACAGTGCATTCGTAATGTATTCAGACCGCTTGACTTTTTCCAAATTTTGTTACGTTTCAGCCTTATTCAAAAAATTATTAAATTATTTATGTTTATCTTCAATCTACACAAAAACAGGTTTTTCTACATTTTTGCATTATTTACTAAAAATAAAAAACAGAAATACATTATTTACATAAGTATTCAGACCCTTTGCTATGAGACTCAAAATTGTGCATCCCGTTTCCATTGATCATCCTTGTGATGCTTCTACAACTTGATAGAGGAATCCATCTGTCGTAAATTAAATTGATTTGATATGATTTGGAAAGGCACACACATGTTTATATAAGGTCCAACAGTTGACAGTGGATGTCAGAGCAAAAACCAAGTCCACAGGTTGAAGGAATTGTCCGTAGAGCTCCGAGACAGGATTGTGTCGAGGCACAGATCTGGTGAAGGGTACCAAAAAATGTCAGCAGCATTGAAGGTCCACAAGAACACAGTGGCCTCCATGATTCTCAAATGGAAGAATTTTAGAACCACTAATACTCTTCCTAGAGCTGGCCGCCCTTGCCAAACTGAGCAATAGGGGGAGAAGGGCCTTGGTCAGAGAGGTCACCAAGAACCCGTTGGTCACTCTGACAGTGGTCCAGAATTCCTCTGTAGATATGGGAGAACCTTCCAGAAAGACAAACATCTCTGCAGCACTCCACCAATCAGGCCTTTATGATAGAGCGGCCAGACGGAAGCCACTCCTCAGTTAAAGGTACATGACAGCCCACCTGGAGTTTGCCAAAAGGCACCTAAAGGACTCTCAGACCATGAGAAACTCTGGTCTGATGAAACCAAGATGGAACTATTTGACCTGAATGCCAAGCTTCACGTCTGGAGGAAACCTTGCACCGTTCCTACGGTGAAGCATGGCGGTGGCAGCATCATGCTTTGGGGATGTTTTTCAGTGGCAGGGACTTGGAGACAAGTCAGGATCGAGGAAAAGATGAACGAAGCAAAGTACAGAGAGATCCTTGATCAAAACCTGCTCCAGAGCGCTCAGGACCTCAGACTGGGGAGAAGGTTCACCTTCCAAAAGGACAACGACCAGCCAAGACAACACAGCAGTGGCTTCAGGACTAGTCTCTGAATGTTCTTGAGTGGTCAAACATCGATCGAACATATCTGGAGAGACCTGAAAATAGCTGTGCAGCGACGCTCCCCATCTAACCTGACAGAGCTTGAGAGGATCTGCAGAGAAGAATGGGAGAAACTCCCAAAATACAGGTGTGCCAAGCTTGTAGTGTCATACCCAAGAAGACTTGAGGCTGTAAACGCTGCCAAAACATGAAAAAAAATATTGTGTATTTATTCCTCGTGTTATTATTTATTATTATTATTTTATTTCTCTCTGCATTGTTGGGAAGGGCTCGTAAGTAAGCATTTCACTGTTAGTTTATGAAGCATGTGACAAATTCGATTTTATGCTTAGTCTATTACAGTGAAAACAAACTTAAAGATACCAAAAACGTTTTAGTCCAATCAACGTTGCTAAATAACATGTGGCAGTCCATGGTATTGATTTCTGCTTGTGTGTGTGTGCACCGTGCGAGCAAGAAGAAAAAACATGTTGACTCACCCTACTTGTACATTAGATGAATGTCCAGGGCTGACTCTAGCCTTTTGGGTACCCTAAACTAGAGTTGGTTGCCCCCCCCCCCCCCCCCCCCCCCCCAGAGTGATTTCCTTCCTCTCTGGCAACGGAGTTAGGAAGGACTCCTGTATCTTTGTTGTTACTGGGTGTACTGATACACCATCCAAAGTGTAATTAAGAACTTCACCATGCTCAAAGGGGTATTCCATTTTTCTTCCACTTTGACATTAGAGTATTTTGAGTGGACAAGAAAATTACAATTTAATCCATTTTAGTCTCACTTTGTAACACAAACAAATGTGGAGTCAGGGGGGTGTGAACACTTTCTGAAGGCACTGTATTTGCATTCTTGTGTTCAACTTACATCACACTTCTTGTTTTTCTATTCCATTTTCTATGATCTACATTATTATTGCTTCATTTTTGGGAAATAGCTCTCAAGTAAGAATTTCACTGTACTGTCTTACACCGGTTTTGCACTTGGCGAATAAACATTGAAACATTACATCTGTTTTGTATTGCAGAGTTTGCCTCTTATCAGCCACTGATGTTTGAGTCCATTTCAGTGGAGTCCTTTACCTTTGGTATGGATACGTTTGTTGTGTTTGCTCAGCCCTTTACTGGAACGTGCAGCTTCCTGGAATGGGATCACGTTGAAACTGTTTTCAGAGCCTATGACAGCATTCAAAGTGAGCAATGTTTATTTTATATCACGAGATGTCGAAATGATATGCCATGAATACAGTGTCGTACTATATCTTGTGCATCCTAAAATGTATAGTGTATATGTATTTAGTGTTTCTCGCAAATGTTGACTTCATGTTCCTATGTTCTAATACTTTGTTTTTTGGTCCTTGTTTTACAGGTACATCCACTGTGGTATGCAAACCCATGGTGATTGATAATCAGCTGTTCATCTTCGTAGCCCAGCTCTTTGGTGGCTCTCACATTTACAAGCGGGACATTTCAGCCAACAAATTCATCAAAATCCAGGATATTGACATCCTAAAAATCAGGAAACCTAATGACATTGAGACTTTCCTCATAGACGGTGAGTCCTTCTTCGTGATCGCCGACAGCTCCAAGGCCGGTTCTACCACAGTGTACAAGTGGAACGGCTATGGGTTCTACTCTCATCAGTCCCTCCATCTCTGGTACCGTGACACAGACGTGGAGTACCTGGAGATCTCTGGAAAGCCCCATCTGATCCTAGCCAGCAGTTCCCAGAGGCCTGTCATCTACCAGTGGAGCAAGAGTCTGAAGCAGTTCGACAGGCGCACTGATATCCCCGAAATGGAGGACGTGTATGCGGTCAAGCACTTCAAGGTGAAGAGTGATCTTTTCATCTGCCTGACGCGTTTTATTGGGGACTCCAAGGTGATGAGGTGGGACGGTGCCATGTTCAAAGAGGTACAGACAATGCCTTCGCGGGGCTCCATGGTCTTCCAGCCAGTCTCCATCGGCAACTGGCAGTACGCCATCCTCGGCAGCGACTACTCCCTGACGCAGGTCTATCAGTGGGATTTGAAGAGGGGTGAATTTGTTCACTTCCAGGACCTGAACATCCAGGCACCAAGGGCATTCTCTGTGGTGTCCATTGACAACAGAGAGTTTCTGCTGGCCTCCAGCTTTAGAGGGAAAACTCAGATATACGAGCACATAATGATTGACCTGAGTAATAATTAATGAAAACAATTAAGGAGTGTGTAGTTGATAAATGCAGTATCACTGAACACTGGAGGGGATGACTATACTGTAGGGCTATATGCATGATATAGTCCACTAATAAGAATTCCTGATGAATGCCTTGCTAGAAACATCTACTGTATCCCTTTCTTTCACAGCACTCTCCTCTTTTCTTCCTCGTAGACAAAGCAATTATTGACTGACTGCAACTAAGCCCCACACTACGACAATAGCTGTGCTTTAGGTAAAGAAAATAACGAGAATACATTCAAATGTAACTCAAATGTTAAATTGAACATTTAATTGATGAACAATTTGCCAAATAAAATGTTTACGTTTTTATAATGAGCCAATTAATTTATACGATACCGCATTTTGTATGTAGAGGGGACCACTCCAATCATGTTATATCTTTCATATGGAGCCTGTTTTAGATTTTGAAATGACATTTTGAATTTAACCTAATGTAGGCCAAGATATATAACTGCAATACTACAAAAAACATGTGTATTCTAATCTGTAGTAAAAGTGTCTTTTGTTTTTAATTTAGCTGTATTTTATGTATAGTAGGCTAGTAATAAACACATTTCATAAAACCATAAATGCGTTATCTTCATGTCCTTGTTTAATAAAACACCACAATTGCATTAGCCTACACTAGTGGCGGCTGGTGGGAGGAGCTATAGGAGGACGGGCCCATTGTAATGGCTGGAATGGAATAAATGGAACAGTATCAAACGTATGGAAACTGTGTTTGACCCTGTCCCAAAAACTCCTTTCCAACCATTACAATGTGCCCATCCTCCTATAGCTCCTCCCACCAGCCTCCACAGGCCTACACATATTCAAATCTTGATCATTCTATAACAAGAACAGCACTTTAGTTTAGTACCCCAATGATGTCCACTATTCTTTCATATTTTTTGAACAAGGTGTAGGTTGAACCGTTTTTTGAACGAGACCGGTATTTAGGGTAACGTTTTGGTTGGCCAACTGGCTTGCCCCTTACCGGTATGTCATTTGCTTGAGCGCGGCTAGGGATCCATCTTTTGACAAATTAACGTCAAAAGTTTTTTTTTGTGTGTGTGCATTTTAACTACCCCTAACTCTTTTCCTACCCCAAAACGAATTTTCCTAACCTGCCACCAAAAGATCCTTTCTAGCCATGACCCCGGAGAGCTGCCCGCTGGAGCTGTCCCCCGTGGTTAAAGTAACTATTGCATGCTACTACAGTGGCCACTAAGGTTACATATTAAACCGGTCTGACAACTCACTCACCCTCAGACATAAAGGGTGTAAAATACATCCAAGAGATGCTCACCTGTTGCAGTTGCATTTTACAATGGGGGATTTGAAGCACAGTAATAGTATAGACGACAGAGTTCTATCGGCCGTTCCCCTTAGACAGGGGGACATTAAAGTTGTATTTCACAAAGTTGGCGATGACGACGACGATGAACACACTACTGAGAGGATTAATTTACAAAATAACAGTCATGATGAGCGGGGTAATGAAGAGGCAAGGACTAGAACAGTGGAAAGCAGTGCGAAGCAAAGAGTGTGTCCTCCCTTGTGTTGTAGAATTGGCGGCGGCGGAGATCCCATCTCAACGGACCCAGGAGACACAGTTGTCAAAGGTAGTTTTCAAGCTAAAACTAGAGATCATTTATATAATTTAGCTAGCTATCTTTAGAGGTCTACCAACGTAACCACTTGAACACACTTGTTTGCGGTTTATTAACACAGTCCATTTTATGACTGGATCTGCTTCCATCTAGGTAAAGTTGTATGACCTTTTGAGGTAGATGGGAATGAGAAATTATAACCAGCGGAGTAGCCAATGACGACCTCCGTAGCAGCACGTTATGTAACGGACCTAATCGTGGTTCTCTAATTACTATACTGGTAATAAACATTGCCTCACGAACTATTTCAGATTAAACTAGCTAATAGCCTACATTGCATCATTGTGGCCGCTTCACCCCCACTTTAATCTGTTTGATTATGAATTTTTGAATAGTAATCCGTTTAAACATTTCCCACCAGGATTATTTATATGATGTAGCTCAAACCTCTAGGATGGTGGGCATTTATTTAAAAACATGTAACATGAGTTTCTCCCTTATAATTTAATAGGCAGGGAGGGGTCTCCAACCTTGTCTATCATTTTTTATAACCTTTCCTACTTATAAAATGTGTAGTAGCTACTTATTTATATTTTTATATATAGCTTTCAAATAGGAACATTCTTGTCTTCTTCTCTACCCTGCAACTCTTCCCCTCTTCCCTGGTAACAAGAGGTTGCTCTGTTATACCTGGTAAGATACACTAAGTGTACAAAACATTAAGAACAACTGCTTTTTCCATGACAGACAGACCAGGTCAATCCAGGTGTAAGCTATGATCCCTTATTAATGTCACTTGTTAAATCCACTTCAAGCTGTGTAGATGAAGGGGAGGAGACAGGTTAAAGCAGCATTTTTAAGCCTTGAGAGAATGGAGAATGTGTGCCTTTCAGAGGGCGAATACCATTCACTGAAATCAAATCAAATCAAATCAAATTTTATTTGTCACATACACATGGTTAGCAGATGTTAATGCGAGTGTAGCGAAATGCTTGTGCTTCTAGTTCTGACAATGCAGTAATAACCAACAAGTAATCTAACTAACAATTCCAAAACTACTGTCTTATACACAGTGTAAGGGGATAAAGAATATGTACATAATGGGAATGGGAAAGACAAAAGATTGAAGTGCCTTTGAACGGGGTATGATAAGTAGGTGCCAGGCACACGGTTTGAGTGTATCAAGAACTGTAATGCTGCTGGGTTTTTCACGCTCAACAGTTACCCGTGTGTATCAAGGATGGTCCACTACCCAATGGACATCCAGCCAAGTTGACAACTGTGGGAAGATGGGCCAGCATTCCTGTGGAACGCTTTCGACACCTTGAAGAGTCCATTCCCCAGCGAATTTAAGCTGTTCTGAGGGCAATGTTTTGTACACTCAGTGTAATGGCTAATAAACGGCATTTGGAATGACAGGCCCCATAAAATAATCTTCTGTGTTTTCCCAAATTCTGTTTTCAGTAAAAAAATCCTGGTATGGGACTTTTCTGTTTTTTACTCTCATATTACACTTATTCATAGAGAAACTACAAAAATTGATGTGCGTTAGAGACCTCTCTAACACCCAGGAAGCTCTCCCATTCACCAGCTCTGCAAGTGTTATAATATCAAAATACATTCTGTACTCAACAAATATGTTTCACTGATCAACTATCTTCCTTTACTCCCGTTACGGCCAGTACAGTGCCTTCAGAAAGTATTCATACCCCTTGACTTATGACATTTTTTGTTGTGTTACAAAATGTTCTCACCCATCTATACACAATACCCCATAATGACTAAATGAAAACATGTTTTTAGACATTTTTGCAAAATGTATTGAAAATGAAATACAGTCTCATTCACAAGTATTCACACCCCTGAATCAATACTTTGTAGAATCAAAACTGAAACTCGTATACCCCGGAACATTCACTGTCTTCTTGTGTTTTAGGTTATTGTCCTGCTGAAAGGTGAATTCATCTCCCAGTGTCTGGTGGAAAGCAGAAAACCAGGTTTTCCTCTAGGATTTTGCCTGTGCTTAGTTCCATTACATTTATTTTCTATCCTGAAAAACTCTGCACTCCTTAACAATTACAAGCATACCCATAACATGATGCAGCCACCACTATGCTTGTAAATATGGAGGTTGGTACTCAGTAATGTGTTTGTTGGATTTGCTCCAAACATAATACTTTGTATTCAGGTCAAAAAGTGAATAACTTGCCACATTTTTTGCAATATTACTTTAGAGCCTTGTTTCAGTCAGGGTGCATGTTTTGGAATATTTGTATTCTGTACAAACTTCCTTCTTTTCACTCTGTCAATTAAGTTAGAATTGTGGAGTAACTACAATGTTGTTGATTAATCCTCCATGTTTCCTATCAGAGCCATTCAACTCTGTAACTGTTTAAAGTCACAATTGGCATCATGGTGAAATCCCTGAGAGGATTCCTTAACTGAGTTAAGAAGGATGCCTGTATCTTTGTCGTGTATTGATACACCATCCAAAGTGTAATGAATAACTTCACCATGCTCAAAGGGGTATTCACTGTCTGCTTTTTTATTTTTAGCCATCTACCAATAGGTGCCTTTCTTTGCAAGGCATTGGAAATCCTCCGTGTTAGGCCAATGCTAGGCCTATTGTATTGGACTCCCAATCACGGACAGTTTTGATACAGCCTAGATTCAAACCCTGAGATGCCTTAGTCACTAGTGCGCGATGGCACAAGAACATCCCGGCCAAACCCTCCCCTAACCCGGACGACGCTGGGCCAATTGTGCACCGCTACTCGAACCAGGATCTCTAGTGGCACAACTAGCACTGCGATGCAGTGCCTTAGACCACTGCACCACTTAGTAGGCCTCAAAACATCTTAATTTAATACATGTTAAATGCAGGCTGGAACAAAACAAAATGTGGAAAAAGTCAAGGGGTGTGAATCATTTCTGAAGGCACTGTATGTATGTACTTCCAAAAAAGGTCTAAATAGAAATGTACAAGTAACCGAGAAAAAAAAATGCAAATGTAATTCACATATTTCTGCCACACACACGTCGGAGGTCTACAACAGCTCAATACAATGGTGGTGCCGAAGAGGCATTTTTTCTGTTGTTTATAACGCTTGCAGAGCTGGTGAATGGGAGTTTGAATCTGAGCTTCCTGGGCGTTAGAGAGGTCTCTCAGACAGAGATACTGGGGCAACTGACCTGGTTACATACAAATAGCCAGCTATACAGCCTAGCTAGACGTGCACACCAAACAGACAGAGGAAATATTGCTGGAAATTAATTGGCAGACTGTGTTACGTTTGACTTTTTAAGACCAAAGTGCCTAACCAGGGATATTGTCAATGTGACTTTGATTGGATAGAAGCCGGGAGCTTTATGTTTATGACAGATGGAACACATGAAAAAAATGAATGTACTTTCAGAATAGATTGGCCGAGCTATTGATACAGTAGGTGCGCTGCGAGCTACTGGTAGCTTGCAATCTACCTGTTGGAGACCCCTGATTTAAGGTATGATTACAAAATGGGAAAGAATGAGCACCTACAGTGCCCACAGGGTGTTAATCAAACTCACAAGGAAGTCTAACAATGGTGTTGTCTGTTCTCAGATGAGTAATGCTCTTCTGCATCCTTCCACACTGTTTTCCATATATCTAGTCAGTACAGGCTAAAATGGCCCCTTCTTATACTTCCTGTTCAATTTGAGTCTCCCTCCATTTAGGGGACATTGGTTCATTGCCCTCTTTCTATGTTGACAATAAACATGGGTAATCAGTAGGTACAGTGTGTGACAGGCCAACTCCCAGGTAGATAGATATATCTAATAATATTCAACACCTAAAATCACTGTGCAGCTTTCAATTTGTCAAGAAGCTGCCAGTAACTAAGCTTAGGCAGGGATTCTTTTCAACAAAGTGGCATTTGATATCACATTTGAGTACTGTACCTCTTCCCCATCTCAGACAAACAACCATTAAATTACTTCCCTCTTAGTAGGTTAATGTTCAGTTCCATTCAAGCTATTTTAACCAGTTCATGTGTCCTTCTCCCTCTGTCCTCAGAGAATAAACATTGTCCAGGACTGGGCCTGTTTTATGGCCTGCTGGCAACAGTATTCTTCTCCATTATAGTTCTTCTGGTGAAGACAATAGATGGAGTCCATGCTGTAGAAATCAGTGCCATTCGCTGCTTCTTTCAGATGCTGTTTGTGATGCCTATGCTTATCTATTACAAGTAAGTTATTACATAACTGTATTTATACTATATTGGACCACTTGACCCCTTGAACCTTGATAATCCCATACAAATATTTAACCTATCAATTTTCTGTTTTTCAGGACTGGCTTCCTTGGACCAAGAGACAAGTGGATCTATTTGGTGATGAGAGGGTTCTTGGGTTCCAACGCCATGATCCTATTGTTCTATGCAGTTCAGCAGATGCCCCTGGCTGATGCAACAGTCATCATGTTCAGCAACCCAGTGTTCACCGCCTTGTTAGCCTGGATCTTCCTCAAAGAGAAATGCACAATTTGGGACTGTGTCTTCACTGTGTTCACACTGGCTGGTGTCATAATGATAGCCAGGCCTCCCTTCATATTTGGTGCTCGTAGAGAGGGAATAGAGGGAGACTACACCAATCATCTCAAGGGGACTATTGCAGCCTTCGGTGGAGCGTTAGGAGCAGCCTGCACTTTAGTTATACTCAGGAAAATGGGCAAAAGTGTCCACTACTATCTGTCTGTGTGGTACTATGCGGTCATTGGTTTCATTGAGTGTGTCATCACTTTGTTTATACTTGGTGAATGGACCATTCCATTCTGTGGGAGAGACAGGTGGATCCTTATGCTGATAGCAATCCTGGGTATTGCTGGCCAAACGTTCCTCACCAAAGCACTTCAGATTGAGAAGGCCGGCCCTGTGGCCTTGATGAGGACCGTTGACGTGGTCCTGGCCTTTATTTTCCAGTTCTTTTTTTTCAACCGTAAGCCCACCATGTGGAGTCTCGGTGGGGCATGTTGTGTGGTCGTCAGTACCTGTGGTGTGGCTCTAAGGAAGTGGTACAGCAACACACACCCAAGAAAGAACCGTGAACCACGCATCAGACAAATATTTGATTCCAGGAATAAATGAAAGGTTATCAATTAATATGATGTTAATGTTCAGCAGGCAAGAGTGTTATGTAAACCAAAGAAGCAATATTACATGCAAATGTTACTGTGAGGTTTTGAGCACAAAACTGGAAATGTTTTAGTATTTACATCAACACACTTAGAAAAGAGGGTTCTTTGGTAAGGGTGATGGTTCTATGTGGAACCATAAGGACTCAAAATAACCATTTGAGCTCTTCAATGGTTCTTTGCCGTTCAGAAAACGGTGCTTTAATCTTTTAGTGATAATTCAAATGTAGGGGAGGCGGCTCATTCTAATATTTTGGGGCGTGGTTTTCTCACAGCTCTTTTTGTGCAGCCGAGAGTGAGTGTCATTCCAGTTGACATAATCTGTTGTATTGTGTCATTGCATGTTAAATATGACTGGCCAGTAATAGTGTCTTGTGAGAGACTTATGTAAGGCCTCGTGTCAACGGTTGACTAAATCTCAATTATCTCCTCAGGGACCACCCAGCCGGTCCAAAGCTAGCACACCTGATTCAACTTGTAAATTAACACAATATTAACATGTTATTTTAAAGGTAATATAATATGGCTAACCCTCTTTATAGCACCATAAAGGTTTCATTTAGAACCTCATGAACATGGTTCTTTATAGAACCTTCAAAAATGGTTCCACTTATGGTTACAAGACAAATTACCCTTATTTGGCAGTGGCACTATATACGGTGCCTTCAGAAAGTATTCATACCCCTTGACTTATTCCACAATTTGTTGTGTTACAGCCTGAATTCAAAATCGAAACCCCATAATGACAAAGTGAAAACATGTTTTTAGAAATATAAGCAAATTGATTGAAAATCAAATACAGAAATAATTCATTTAACATAAGTATTTACACTCCTTTGCTATAACACTCCAAATTGAGCTCAGGTGCATCCAATTTCTTTTGATCATCCTTTAGATGTCACTACAACTTGCATGTCTGAGCAGAAACTATACCAAGAAGTCAAAGGAACTGTCCATAGATCTCTGAGATATAAAGAAAAATATGGAACTACCCAGACTCTGCCTAGAGCTGTCCGTCTGACCAAACTGAGCAAACAGGCAAGAAGGACCTTGGTAAGGCAGGTGACCAAGAACACAATGACCACTCCGATAGAACTACAGTTCCTTGGCTGAGATGGGAGAACCTGCCAGAAGGACAACCGTGTCTACAGCACTTCACAAATCTGGGCTTTATAGTGTTGCCAGAATGAAGCCACTCCAGAGAAAAAGGCACGACAGCACACCTGGAGTTTGCCAAAAAGGCAAGTGAAATACAAAAATATTCTGTGGTCTGATGAGACAAAAATTTGAGTTTTGGCCTAAATGCAAAGTGCTAAGTCTAGAAAAAACAGCAATAACTCATCACACATTGAACACCATCCCTACCGTGGAGCATGGTGGTAGCAGCATGCTATGGGGATGCTTTTCAGCAGCTGTGACTGGGAGACTGGTAAGGATAGAGGGAACAATGAATGGAGCCAAAAACAGGCAACTCCTTGATGAGAACCTGCTTCAGAGTGCAAACAACAGACGGGCAAAAATGTACATTCCAACAGGACAAATGACCCAAAGCATACAGCAAAAGCAATGCTGAAATGGCTTCAGAACAAGAATGTGAAAGTCCTTGAGGCCCCCAGCTAAAGCCCAGACTTGAATCCCATTGAAAATGTGTGGAAAGATTTGAAGATCGCTGTTCACCGCCACTCTCCATCTAACAGAGCTTGAGAAAATCTGCAGGGAAGAATGGGAGAAAATCCCCAAATATAGATGAGTATGTCTGTATCAGCTTTGCACAAGACGACTCAAGGCTGTAATCATCACCAAAGGTGCTTCTACAAAGTATTGACTCCAGGGTGTGAATACTTATGTGAATTAGATATGTCTGTATTTCACTTTCAATACATTTGCAAAAGTTCTAAAAACATGTTTTCACTTTGTCATAGTGGGGTATTGTGTGTAGATGGGTGAGAAAAAATATAAATGTAATCCATTTTGATAACACAAGAAAATGTGGAATAAGTCAATGAGTATCAATACTTTCTGAAGGCACTGTAGAAGCATTTTTGCATGTGTACTGAGGTTAATCAGCTAAGCTTATATGAGCATATATTTCTATTTAAAATGGGCTGATGTCCTTATTTTAATACACTGCTGGTCAGAATAGTTTTTTTGTGGAAATGTTAAGTGTGACATTATTTTTTTTTAAATGCAAAGATTTTCAAAAGATTTGCTTTGTGTGTCACAGCTAGCAATAATATTTTGTTGACCCAACGATTAAGCAGCATAGACAGATGACTTTATTCATCTCACATTTATGCTGATAGTATAACATTTATGTTAAATAGTATAATGGAAACTTGACATTTACAGTACAAATAGCTTTATGACAGTATACCACAGAAAACAACTTGTTGTGCCTTCCTTTTTTAATTTTACCTTTATTTAACTAGACAAGTCAGTTAAGAACAAATTCTTATTTTCAATGATGGCCTAGGAACTGCCTGTTCAGGGGCAGAACGACAGATTTGTACCTTGTCAGCTCGGGGGTTTGAACTTGCAACCTTCCGGTTACTATTCCAACACTCTATCCACTAGGCTACCCTGCCCCCCCCAAAATGTGTACTACTAATTTAGAACTATTCACTTGACTTTGCACATTTCTGTCACATACCGTGTCAGTTGTGATGCTTTGTATATGTGTTATACTCCTAGTTATGCCAGCGTGACTGCTGTTTTATAGTATGTATTTATCAATAGAAATCAAATACATATTTCTCTATCAAAAGCACTTTCTCAGACTGATTGAATGTATGACTGGTTTATCAAATATGTGGCAAAAATGCTTCTTAACATTAACTGTGTTCAATCATTTTCTTGTAGGTCTACATAAATTGGTTATAACAACAGTATGAACAATTGAAATGAACCATTTAATTGTTCAATGTAATTATGAGCCTACTGTGCCCTGCTCTTTCATATATTGTTTCTACAACTTGAAATAACTTAACTTCTTTATGGGACCATAATTCACAACGTGTTTGTCCTCAATTAAGGTGGACACAGAGACATATAGGATATCTAAACATTTGTGTGGTTCATGTTCGATTTGATTTGATTGATACGGATTTGATTGACACTGAAAAGTTGGATGCATTTGCACAAAGGAGAGAGCATAACAGATTCGTTTTTTCAAACTTATTTTTTGACAGTTGAACAGAATGTTACCACCTTCATGCCTTGCTAAATCCTTTCTTAACTATGTAATTATTATATTACTATTTCAGATTGTTTTATTGGAGTTAAGGATTACTCTAAAAGTTGTATATTCATACACAATGCCGGTTGTCATTTTTTAATTCTAAAATAAATGACATATTCATTTCACCTATGTGTCTTGATCTCTTGAACTAAGGACGTTTTCCGTTTTCCATTTGATCATACATGAGCATGGCTGCAATTCCTGTGATTTAACAGATCGGACAGAATGATGTTTACGCCAATGTTGCACACAGTTGTTCCAACCTGACTAAACAAAGTACTCAGTTATGAACAATGGTAGAAACAAGACGACACTATAGCTTTTCACAAAACACTGAGTCAGAGCCTTTCAGAGTAGTACCTCTAAGGGGAACCATTGTCATGTTACCCTGCGTTTGAGGTTTTGGACTTTGCCATGACCTTTCCATGGTTCTCCCTTGACCCTTCATTGAACAACAACACTTGTGTATTGTTGCATTGTAGATGGGACAGATAACTTGATATGGTATAGATTATTTTCGCTGTGTAACCCATGTATAAAATGTGTAGCCAGCAGAGGGCAGAAGGAACTTTAAAATCATGCAATGTGTTCAGATTAATGATGTATATAAACTCTGGATTGCAGATACTATTCACTGAATAGCAGGCTAGTGATTGCTTTGCAATGCTTGCAGTTAGCCACTGATTCCTTCCAAACCAGTCATTGTTGAATTTGCGATTGTATTCTCAGTTTCTGGGTCTCTTTTCCAAGCTTAAAATTATAAACATTCCACATTGGCCATGCCGTCAATCCAGCATGATTTCTGCTGTGCTCAAAACAACTGTTAACTCAGAATTGGGAAATCTGACTTCAGTGAGTTCAAGACAACTGGGAATTTAGGAAAAAACTAACTGGGAAAATAAGTTTTGAACAGTCATCCAACTCAGAATTGTAAGTCAGGAACTCAGGCCTCTTTCTAGAGCTACGACCTGATGTAATCTCCCTGAGGAGGATGAGCTGGTCAATCAGCAGTCTAGAGGAGGGATGAGCTAGCCAAACACTACTTGCATGAATATTTTTAATGACTAGTATACGCCCACAGAAAATATGCTTTTTAACATACATATAACAATTTTTTGGAGGGAAAACTATTTCTCTCAAGGGAAATTACTTCCCTTCAATAAGTATAGGTCATATTTCATAGAAATCTGGAAACATTGGGCAGTTACTTTAAGTATTTGTTTGTT
The DNA here is from genome assembly GCF_021184085.1 of Oncorhynchus gorbuscha. Classification (NCBI taxonomy): domain Eukaryota; kingdom Metazoa; phylum Chordata; class Actinopteri; order Salmoniformes; family Salmonidae; genus Oncorhynchus; species Oncorhynchus gorbuscha. Next base: position 53,563,050 of record NC_060179.1, read on the forward strand.
GTAGTGGGGATAGTAACATCAGTACTATAAAATAAATTATACTGTCAGGAAAATGTTTTTATATATTTTTTATTTTACATCTTTAAATTTAAAAGTATGCATTATGTGTCTGTAATAGAATAAAAGTGTCAAAAACAAATGTAGATAGTAATACATGCATTTCTATATCTTCCTAAATATTTAAACGGTGGGGGTGTGCCTGGATGCAGGCGCGTGGCTTCAAAACAGCCCCCAATCAGTCAGCTGGTGTATATATAAACCATTTGTTCAGACCAATGACATAAATAAACCCTCGGTTGCAGATGCTGTTGTGTATTTGCCATGGAGAGGCTTTGAAGCCACCAGTCAGCCATATTGGCACTCTCTAGTAGAGCAGTCCCCTATAGAAATGTATGGAATTCTACAGTATTTCAATTAAATGTTTCAAGGACAAAATTACATGTATTTATGTATTGTTTTGATATAGTGGGGACAGTAACATTAGAAGAAAAGAAAAAATTAAGGAACATTTTTAGGTTTAGCTCACATAATATAATGTAAAAGTATGCATTAAGGTGTCTTTAATGGAATAAACATGTCAGAAACTAATGTAGACATTAATAAATGTATTTCTATAGCTTCCAAAATATTTTTTACAATTGAGGAGTGCCAAGATGGCTGCGCTGTGGCTTCAATACTGTCACGCCTTGGTCTTAGTATTTTGTGTTTTCTTTCTTTATTTGGTCAGGCCAGGGTGTGACCAGGGTTATTGTGGTGTGTTTTTTGTCTTGGGGTTTTGTGGGGTGTCTACGTAGTCTATGGCTGCCTGAGGCGGTTCTCAATCAGAGTCAGGTGATTATCGTTGTCTCTGATTGGGAGCCATATTTAGGCAGCCATATTCTGTGAGTGTTTCGTGGGTGATTGTTCCTGTCTCTGTGTTTGTTGTCACAAGATAGGCTGTATAGGTTTTCTCGTTTCGTTTGTTGTTTTTGTATATTAAGTTATTTCATGTATCGTTCATTTTTCATTAAAGAACATGAGTAACCACCACGCCGCATTTTGGTCCGACTCTCCTTCGACGGAAGAAAGCCGTTACAAATACAGCACCCCTGTCAGTCATCCCGGGTTTATACACATCATTGGTTCAACAAACTCCTCATGCATAGATATTTTTCTAAACAATTTAAACATATGGGTAACATTCATTTGCTTATGCCTGTGTAGTAACACTAATTTCTTTGGTAACATTGTTAATGCATAATAATGTAGTTATAGCTTTGCAATTGCATACCGGTTTATGTTATTACACAAGCGGAATAATTGAAACAGTCACCGCTGTGTAATTGCAATTAAAATGCTATTACTGAAGTGGTATGTGTTAATAAAATAGGTAGGCTTAAATAGCATATTCATCTTGTTTTAAACTTAATAAAAGTTAAGCAATTATCTTTAAAAGAACTACTGAACAAAAAGGTGAACAATAGCAGTGTTGTGTCTTTTGCAGAGATCTCCACCATCTCCTTTGTGGTAAATTATCTGTCATGATATTGCCTTACACTCATGTTGCAAAATAACTTGTGGACATGAATTATGAAAGCCCCATCAAGTCTTTTATACATGTGTATCTGACTCATGCTGCAGTTTTACAGTCAATTGTGAAGAATCTAGTTTAATTGGTGAACTGAAATAAAAATATTTATGGTAAGTCAGTTGAATTTAATGTGCCAATTTGATTGGGAGTTGAGGGCTTGCGCTGTACATTCCTCCTGGATGGCATACAAGTTCCTTTCAGAGGAGGATAATGGAAAACAATCTCACAGTTTCCAGGTTAACATAAGTGCAGCTGACAACTAGCAATATTTTGGGAAGTGGTTAGATGAAATATGACTCCCTCCCTCCCAGTCTTCTCCATCCATCCACACACACATATGCACGCACACACACACACACACACACACACACATACACACACACACACACACACACACACACACACACACACACACACACACACACACACACACACACACACACACACACACACACACACACACACACACACACACACACACACACACACACACACACACACACACACACACACGCGCGCGCCAGAGGTGCGTTCAGTTAGATATTACATTTTCTACATTGAGTAGTAGTTTGTACTGAATGCAGGGGCACAACTTTCACTGAAATTTCATTTTGGTCGCCCCCAGTTTTAACATTGGAATGTGATACAAAGCGTGGCTCCGGGGTGCTTTAGGACACCACAGAGCATGCTGACAGGCTGTGTGAAGGCAAAGCTTCTGGATGGCTGGCTGGACCAGCATGGGAGAGTTGAGCATGGTTCAGTGTGTACGTGTTGCACTCTTTCACCGAGTTGTAAAGGTAGCAAAACAGAAATGGCCTACTCTTTAGTTGACTGATGACCTTTGCTTCCTTGGGCACAGGGACTATGGTGGTCTGCTTGAAACATGCAAGTATTCCAGACTGGATCAGGGAGAGTTTGAAAATGTCAGTGTAGACACTTGCCAGTTGGTCCACACATGCTCGGAGTACATGTCCTGGAAATCCGTCTGTCCCCACAGCTTTGTGAATGTTGACCTGTTTAAATGTCTTGCTCACATTGGCTACGGAGAGCATGATCACACAGTCATCCGGAACAGGTGGTGCTCTCATGCATGCTTCAGTGTTGTTTACCTTGAAGCAAGCATAAAAGGCATTTAGCCCATCTGAGAAGGCTCAGATGGGCAGCTCACAGCTGGATTTCCCTTTGTAGTCTGTAATAGTTTGCAAGCCCTGCAACATCTGACGACATGTAGTAGGATTCAATCTTAGTCCTGTACTAACGCTTTGCCTGTTTAATGGTTCATCTGAGGGCATAGCGGGATTTCTTATCAGCGTCCAGATTAGTGTCCCGCTCCTTGAAAGCAACAGCTCTAGCCTTTAGCTCGGTGCGGATGTTGCCTGTAATCCATGGCTTCTAGTTGGGATATGTACGTATGGTCACTGTTGGGACGACGTCGTCGATGCACTGATTGATGAAGCTGGTGACTGAGGTGGTATACTCCTCAACTTCACTTGATGAATCCCGGAATATATTCCAGTCTATGCTAGCAAATCAGTCCTGTCGTGTAGCATCCGCTTCATCTGATCACGTCCATATTGAGTGAGTCACTGGTACTTCCTGCTTTAGTTTTTGCTTCAAAGTAGGAATCAGGAGGATATAATTATGGTCAGAATTGCCAAATGGAGGGCGAGGGAAAGCTTTATATGTGTGTGGTGTAAAGGTTGTCTAGAGTTTTTTTTCTCACTTTGGTTGCACATGTGATATGCTGGTAGAAATGAGGTCAAACAGATTTAAGTCTGCCTGCATTAAAGTCCCTGGCCACTAGGAGTGCCACTTCTGGATGAGCATTTTCTTGTTTGGTTATGGCCGTATACAGCTCATTGAGTGTGGTCTTAGTACCAGCATCTGTTTGTGGTGGTAAATAGACGGCTACGAAAAATAGATGAAAACTCTCTTGGTAGATAGTGTGGTCTACAGTTCATCTTGAGGTACTCTGCTTCTGGCGAGCATTACCTTGAGACCTCTTTAATATTAGACATTGCGCACCAGCTGTTATTGACAAAAAGACACCACCACCACTCATCTAACCAGATGTAGCTGTTCTGTCTTGCCGATGCACGGAAAACCGGCCAACTGTATAATATCTGTGTCGTCATTCAGCCACAACTCGTGAAACATAAGATATACAGTTTTTAATGTCCCGTTTGTAGGATAGTCTAGAGTGGATATCATTCAGTTTATTTTCCAATAGAACAGAAGGTAGTGGCGGGTTACCCATTCGCCGACAAATTCTCACAAGGTACCCTGATCTCCGCCCCCTGTATTTCCGTCTTTTCTTCACGCGAACGACAGGGATTTGGGACTGGTCTCGGAGAAGCAGTATATCCTTCGCGTCGGGCTCATTAAAGAGAAATCTTTGTCCAGTGCGAAGTGAGTAACCGCTGTTCTGCTATCCAGAAGTTATTTTCAGTAATAAGAGACGGTAGCAGCAACATTATGTACAAAATACGTTTTTTTTAAACCACATAAAATAGCACAGTTTGTTAGGAGCCGGTAAAACAGCAGCAATCCCCTCCAGCGCTATTCTTCTGATCACTCTGGCCTTGGCCTAACACACCTGAAACCAATAAGATCCTAAAGCTGAGTGGGGTGTGTTGGGTTGGGGCGCTACAGGGCTGTGGACCCATAGGGGCAGGACGGGGTGACCTAGCTATATTGTGTCCAAGTAAGCTGATCTAAAAATAAAAAAATAAATTATATGTCCCCCCAACTTCTAAAACCAAAGTTGTGGCTCTGACTGAATGACACGTTTCCTCAAAACACCACGCACTGTACTTCAACTGCCGTAGCAGTACATTTGCTCCAATTTGGTGGGTGTGGTGAGGTGTGGCTTGATCAATATAGGTGTGACCAAAACCTTACCACTGCTACACCTGGCTATCAGCTGAGCCTTGTCTGGCAGCGATACAGTTCATTCAGCCTCATTTACTGCCTTTTAAAAAAACATAGCTGATATGGCTGACTTGCTTAAACAAATGTGTTCTAATGACAATTGAGATGTACAAACTATGGCATAAAGGGATGACAAGTGGTAAGAGGCAATCCGTCATTTTGATTAAGATATTAATGAGCAAGCTTGGACGGACACAGTCAATATAACTATTTGTTCAGCTCTTTTGAAAATGTACAGCGACGGAATTCAGAACATGGGACATTCTTCCATTATACTCCCTGTACACCAAGTTGGAACCGTAGGATAAATAAAGGGGGCATATAAGCAGACAATGAAATCTCAAACAATATTTGATGATTACATTTCTCTAAAACAGGCTATAGGCTACATGTGCACCACCAAATCAGAACAGAAGGCTAAATTAAGAGGGGAAAATAAACAAAATTATTAGGGTGAGGCACATGGGCTACTAACACCTTACTTCACAACATACACTTAGCATTACATTCTTCAAATCAAATCAAATTGCATTGGTCACATACACATGGTTAGCAGATGTTAATGTGAGTGTAGTGAAATGCTTGTGCTTATAGTTCCAACTATGCAGTAATATCTCACAAGTTATCTAACAATTTCATGACAACTACCTATTACACACAAGTGTACAGGAATGAATAAGAATATGTACATATAAATATATGGATGAGCGATGGCCGAGCGGCATAGGCAAGATGCAGTAGATGGTAAAGAGTACAGTATATACATATGAGATGAGTATTGTAGGGTATGTAAACATTATATAAAGTGGCATTGTTTAAAGTGACTAGTGATACATTTATTACATCCCATTTTTAATTAATAAGTGGCTAGAGACTTGAGTCAGTATGTTGGCAGCAACCACTCAATGTTAGTGATGGCTGTTTAACAGTCTGATGGCCTTGAGATAGAAGCTGTTTTTCTGTCTCTCGGCCCCAGCTTTGATGCACCTGTACTGACCTCGCCTTCTGGATGGTAATGGGGTGAACAGGCAGTGGTTCGGGTGGTGGTTGTCCTTGATGATCTTTTTGGCCTTCCTGTAACATCAGGTGGTGTAGGTGTCCTGGAGGGCAGGTAGTTTGCCCCCGGTGATGCGTTGTGCAGACCTCACTACCCTCTGGAGAGCCTTACGGTTGTGGGCGGAGCAGTTGCCGTACCAGGTGGTGATACAGCCCGACAGGATGCTCTTTATTGTGCATCTGTAAAAGTTTGTGAGTGTTTTTGGTGACGAGCCGAATTTCTTCAGCCTCTTGAGGTTGAAGAGGCGCTGTTGCGCCTTCTTCACCACGCTGTCTGTGTGGGTGGACCATTTCAGTTTGTCCGTGATGTGTACATCGAGGAACTTAAAACTTTCCACCTTCTTCACTACTGTCCCATCGATGTGGATAGGGGGGTGCTCCCTCTGCTGATTCGTGAAGTCCACGATCATCTCCTTTGTTTTGTTGACGTTGAGTGGTTGAGACCCAGGGTCTCGAGCTTAATGATGAGTTTGGAGGGTACTATGGTGTTAAATGCTGAGCTGTAGTTGATGAACAGCATTCTTACATGGAAGTTCCTCTTGTCCAGATGGGTTAGGGCAGTGTGCAGTGTGATTGCGTCGTCTGTGGACCTATTGGGGCGGTAAGCAAATTGGAGTGGGTCTAGGGTGTCAGGTAGGGTGGAGGTGATATGATCCTTGACTAGTCTCTCAAAGCACCTCATGATGACGGAAGTGAGTGCTACGGGGCGATAGTCGTTTAGCTCAGTTACCTTAGCTTTCTTGGGAACAGGAACAATGGTGGCCCTTTTGAACAGCAGACTGGGATAGGGATTGATTGAATATGTCCTTAAACACACCAGCCAGCTGGTCTGTGCATGCTCTGAGGACGCGGCTAGGGATGCCATCTGGGCCGGCAGCCTTGCGAGGGTTAATGCATTTAAATGTTTTACTCACATTGGCTGCGGTGAAGGAGAGCGGGCCTTGTCGGTGGCACTGTATTGTCTTCGAAGCGAGCAAAAAAGTTGTTTAGTTTGTCTGGAACCAAGACAGAGCTACAGTATACATATCGCCCTGGCATATTACATCATTTATGCAGCAGCTTACCATCCATTTTTGCACTCACCTTGTGCTCAATTGAACAAGAAGGCGGCGCAGCGGTCCTTAAATGGGCAAATTTGCACAGTATAGGGGATTTAACAAACACTTAAAATATAGGCTGTGTTTCGTGTAGGTTTACCCTGGCATGACGCTTTGATAACCGTGTACACTTCTCTAGGACAAGGGGATTTTTAATCAATATAGTCACCTGTATTTACCCCCCAAAAATGAAATGTTAATTAGCTGCTAATGTGGCTATCATAAAGAACTACAAATGGCATGATGTCTGGACGAGACTGCCGAATTGAGGCAAAGGTAAGAATCTCTGGATAATTATCTATTGTTCGTTAAATTTAGCAATTCATTAATGACCTACGTTTATTTAAATAGTACATTTTGTGAACTGTCTTGAGCAAGTTTTACATTTACACAATACCTGCATGAGGTCTATTTTGATGTGAATTAGTATTTTCAATTCTGAGAGTAAATAGATCCGAATATATTGATAAAAGTCACCTTGCCCGAGTGAGATTTGCATGGTTATCAAAACATCACACGGGGGTAAGCTGACAAGAAACACAGCCCATATGTTAAGTGTTTCTAAAATTCCCCATGGGAAAAATGAGTGGTGGAAAAAACGATTGGAATCATTTCTTTGTTTGACCAGAAGGTTTTATGGGTATTACGACACCACCACTGTGGAGCTCTATAGTGGTAGAGTTATTTTCCTTCACCACACACCAGAATGAGGCACAACTCAGGGGGTCTAACCAATATACAGATTCCCAATGCTAGATTGCCTACTTAATCTGCATTCTACTTACAACGTACTGTTTAGTAAAAACGACTGTAGTAAGCAACAAATATCAGCATGCTGGGTATATCCCACCGAGAATGCATAATCGAATGCACCAATTCCGTTGTTTTCCACCAATCGTTAATTTTGGTACTGTTTGTCCCTTCAGCTATTGTCATACACGTGGGTCTGAAAAGATACGTAATCTTCCTCAATAGTGCGCTGCAAAATCCTACTAGATGAAAATCCGAAATGTGTGTGAAATCCTGGAATTAAAAGCATACAATATTTTCACATACTATAAAACGTTATTTTATCGCATACTATTTAAAACGCAAGTGTAAGTATTTGGACAAGGCCACTGTCAAACTAATTGCCTCGTGAAACACTAGCCACAGACATTCCAATGTAGTGACAGTGCATTGAATTTGCATATCTTAACTACCCAGCGGCTATTGTCCAACCGCCATCGCAGCAAATGGGCTACCAACTACCAACACAACAGCAGCAGGTCCTAATCAATGCTACTAAGGGCTGGCCTTTTCATCTCACTCGGCAACTTTCACGGTTTCGTGATTCGTCGTGGGGGATAAAAGTCCAATAACTTTTTAATTGAATCGTTTTTGAGGACTGTTTACCGTGAGTTTCCACATTTTTTGGTACGTTATGCACGTTTTCTGGGAGATGTAGCTAAATCTTGGCTAAATGTAGAGAAAGCAAGTTGGAGCGCACATGCATATACGTGCCAAGCCATGCTTCAAATGACTAGTGATTCCTTACTGCCATTGTAACTATCGATGTTCATAATGTTTATGGGTACAGACTTATCACGATGCTCTGCTCTTGTATGTCTCATCTTGGTGATTATTTTAAGTTCATTCATTGAAATGAATTTGTTAAATGAACCTCAGTCTGCACAGATGAGTTTTATGTAGGCCTAATTGACTGATTTCATTGACTCAGAAATTAATAATTTGCTCAGGACAGGGTGTCACAGCCAATGCTATCCATGTTTGAATTGACTTAGTCATCCAATCCAAAGTTTATTGGTCCATACACAGTTTAGCAGATGTTATAGCAGGTGCATGAAACTGCCTATGTTACTTACTCCTAACATTGCAGTCAAAAGTTTGGACACCTACTCATTCAAGTTTTGTTTTTGTTGTACTATTTTCAACATTGTATAATAATAGTGAAGACATCAAAACTATGAAATAACACATGGCATTATGTAGTAACCAAAAAAAGTGTTAAACAAATCAAAAATATATTTGAGATTCTACAAAGTAGCCACCCTTTGCCTTGAAGGCAGCTTTGTACACTCTTGGCATTCTCTCAACCAGCTTCACCTGGAATGCTTTCCCATCAGTCTTGCAGGAGTTCCCACATATGCTGAGCACTTGTTGGCTGCTTTTCCTTCACTTTGCGGTCCAACTCATCTCAAAACATCTCAATTGGGTTGAGGGCGGGTGATTGTGGAGGCCAGGTCCTCTGATGCAGCACTTCATCACTCTCCTTGGTCAAATAGCCCCTTAACAGCCCGGAGGTGTGGTTTGGATCAATGTCTTGTTGAATAACAAATGATAGTCCACACTAAGCGCAAACCAGATGGGATGGCGAATCGCTGCAGAATGCTGAGGTAGCCGTGCTGGTTAAGTGTACCTTGAATTCTAAATAAATCACTGACAGTGTCACCAACAAAGCACCATCATGCCACCTCCCCCATGCTTCATTGTGGGAACCACCAGAGATCATCTGTTCACTTACTCTGCGTCTCACAGAGATACGGCGGTTGGAACCAAAAATCTCAAATTTAGACTGAGCCATTGGCGATTTTGGCATTTAAATCTTGGTGGGGTAAACCCATGCCAGCAAAGCCACTAAACAATGCGTTAATTGCACTATAATGGTGACAAATGATACCCACAAACTGTTAGGGCCTACATAAAGCTGTCTTACCAATGCTACAGCATCTTACCAATGCTACACCTGGCTATCAGCTGAGCCTTGTCTGGCAGTGAAACAGTTCTTTCAGCCTCATTTACTGCCTTTAAATTGTTTTTTGCTGATATGGCTGACTTGCTTAAGCAAATGTGGTTTCTGATGACAATTGAGATGTACAAACTATGGCATAAGGCGACGACAAGCAGATAAGAGGCAATTCGTCATTTTGATTAAGAGCTAGGACGGACATAGTCAATATAACTATTTGTTTATCACTTAATGTACAGCGACAGCATTCAGAACATGGGTCGTTCTTCCAGTATTCTCCCTGTACACCAAGTCAGAACCGTAAGATAAATGAAGGGGGCATATAGGCAGACAATGAAAGATCTTATAATATTCAATGATTACTGTACATTTCTCTAAAACAGGCTATAGGCTTCATGTGCACCACCAAATCAGAACAGTAGGCAAAATTTAAGAGTGGGAAAGGGACCAAATTATTAGGGTGAGGCACATGGGCTACTAACGGCTTACTTCACAACATACATTTAGTATTAGTTTCTTAGCTACAGTGTTACATATCTCCCTGGCATATTACATTAATTTATGCAGCAGCATAAAATACATTTTTGGACTCAACTTGTCCTGTGCTCACTTGAACAGGAAGGTGGCGTGGCAGTCCTTCGTGGGCAAATTTTGTAATCAAAGTCTGGTGTTCTCTGCATTTATGGTGCTTTGAAAACAACTTGGAAGTCGGAGAAAAAAATCAAGGTTGAATCATGATGATGTTAGGTCGTAGCCTTAGAAAAAGGCTGGGTTTACAATTCCGAGTTGGATGACCGTTCATAACCTATTTTCCCAGTCGGAGCTTGTTTATTCCCGGCTTCCCAGGTAACTTCACTTCAGGGAGTTCAAGACCTCATAGTTCCGAATTAAGTTGTTTTGAGCGCAGCACAAATCATGCTTCATTGACAGCATGGCCAATGTTGAATGTTTAGAATTTTAACTTGGAAAAGAACCCTTAATCCCAGATTTGGGACCACACAGACACTCTACTGAATAGCAGGCTAGTGATTTCTTTGCAATGCTAGCAGTTAGCCACTGGCTGTCACTTATTCCTTCCAAACCACTCATTGTTGAAGTTGCGATTTTCAACTTGTTGCGTAATGTTTATGTCCAATGGCAGATGAGCACTGATATTTTTTATCTATAATTTCTCTTCTTATGACAACATTTAAAAATTATTTGCCAGTAGATTGTCGATTTGATTCATGATGACTGCTAGCTAAGATTTTTGAAAGTATGTTGACGACATGATCAGTCCAATCAATGCTACTGTACATATATGTGATTTGATATCATTTTATCTGTGGCCAATGACCTTGTTCCTTCATGGATGGGCACTTCTATTGTAACTCTATGGCAGCATCCAAGGGGCTAGACTTTTCTAGCTCTACCATTAGACTTGGCGGTGATGTAGTGTCCCCATGTGTGACAGAACATTGAGCCAAACACGGCACAATGCTCCGTATTTTCTGCTGGCTTGCCCCACCACAACAGAAATCACTGAGCTAGGCTGAAACACCTGCATTTTGGAGCTGCCTTACTCAAGAAAACATGAGACCATGTTTGTATGCAACCTTTTAACTTTTTAAACTAAATTATATATTTTTACATTGTTTACAAATTGATATGTGACACGTATTAATGCCAAAATAATATGCAAAACAGGCCAGCCCCACCTGCTCTGAATGACTGGTCGCCCCTGGACTCGTCAGACCAAAGGACAGATTTCCATCGGTCTAATGTCTATTGCTCGTGTTTCTTTACCCAATCAAGTCTCTTCTCTGATTGGTGTCCTTTTGTATTGGTTTCTTTGCAGCAATTCGACCATGAAGGCCTGATTCACGCAGTCTCCTCTGAACAGTTGATGTTGATATATGCTGTTACTTGAACTCTGAAGCATTTATTTAGGCTGCAATCTGAGGTGCAGTTAACTATAATGAATTTATTCTCTACAGCAGAGGTGACTCTGGTTCTTCCCTTTCCTGTGGCGGTCCTCATGAGAGCCAGTTTCATCATAGCACTTGGTTTTTGCGACTGCACTTGAAGAAATTCTAAGCTCTTGACATTTTCCGAATTGACTGACCTTCATGTCTTAAAATAATGATGGACTGTCGATTCTCTTTGCTTATTTGAGCTGTTCTTGCCATAATATGGACTTAGCCCTATTTGGTAAAAGACCATCTTCTGTATACCACCCGTACCTTGTCACAACACAACTGATTGGCTCAAACGCATTAAGAAGGAAAGAAATTCCACAAATTAAGAAGGAAAACCTGTTAATTAAAACTCATTCCAGGTGACAACCTCATGAAGCTGGTTGAGAGAATGCCAAAGGTGTGTAAAGCCGTCAAAGGGTGGCTACTTTGAAGAGTCTCAAGTATAAAATACATTTAGATTTCTTTAACACTTTTTTTTGGTTACTACATGATTCCATATGTGTTATTTCATAGTTTTGATGTGTTTACTGTTACTCTACAATGTAGAACATAGTAAAAATAAAAACCCTTGAATGAGTAGGTGTGTCCAAACCTTTGACGAGTACTGTATATTTTTAAGAAATGTCGGAAACAAATCTAACAACCCAAATATCACTAACAGTACAGTATGCAATCTATACATATGTAAACGATATGTTGCCTGTAAAAACAAAAATCAGTTGACGTTTTCAGGAATAAATTCATATAGTCCCGTTCTTACCACATGCTTTGGCTGGGATAAACCTTTTCATACCTAACGTGCACATGTCAGCAAGTTAAGGAGTGGAAAGAGGCGTGGGCCGATACGGGTGCACGTCTATTTTAATAAATTCATTTTATTCATTTTATACACCATCACAAAGAGGTCCATTATACATTTGTTTAGGCAGGTCCTTAAAGATGACTACTAATGTATTTTCTAATGTACTACATGGCTGTGCCATGCACATGAAATCCATAGTTATTTTGTTCATTTAACAGACAACAACTTACCCTGATCACAGTCAACACACACAGCCTAAATTGTATAGTAGGCTAAGAATATAATGGAATATAGAATAATATTTTTCCCACACAACTCCCCACGTCACGTGGGTCATGGTCTCCCGAGTGGCGCAGTGGTCTAAGGCACTGCATCTCAGTGCTGGAGGTGTCACTACAGATTCTGGTTCGATTCCAGGCTGTATCATAACTGGCCATGATTGGGAGGCCCATAGGGCGGCATACAATTGGCCCAGCGTCGTCCAGGTTGGGGTTTGGCCGGGGTACGGTGTCATTGTAATGAAGAATTTGTTCTTAACTGATTGACCTAATTAAATAATTAAAAACATTTTTTTTAAAGGGATAGGGTTAGCCTAACCCCTTCCTACCCATACTCCTCTGATAGGGAGAAGGTGTAGAGTCTTACATTGCCATTTCATTATCAATATATTTTCAATCTCCAATCCATAAAATAGCCATCTGTATTTTCATTTAGCACTAATAACTGTAGAGTTAAGGACCGAAATAAACTATTTATAGACATATTCACAACTATTTTATATAGCCTATCTGCTGTCTCTGCAGTGTTTTGTCAGGTCACCGAGCTGATTCCCCCTCCCCAATTTCTATTGCACCAAGCTGTGATTTGCCGTTCAAGAGCTCTGTTTGTATAGTCATAATTGCAGCTAAGCCGATAACAAAGGAACTTTGATCAGTTGACGTGTGGACTGAGGTGGTTGAGCTATTAGTGCTTCACCATTGCAATATTCTGTATGGGGGCCCAATGCTCATTTCCATTGAGTGTTAACGGAGTGGTTCACTATTTTACAACTTGATGTTAGATAGTTCCTCACCCTGAAAGTAGTATATGGGCCAAGTCGAAACTGAACCATGGACTACAGTTTTCTTTAAACAGCCACCACAAACCTCAGTGAACCTTAGCCACTACAAGCTACCAATTAATGGAACTGATGGGGGGGAGGGGGCGGCATGTGAGCATGATTTTAAAAAACAAAAAAAAACAATGTCCAAATCAACTCCATATTTGATGTTTCTTAAAGGTGATTTGGCCATAAAAAAACATGTTGCTTGCTTTCCCAGCTTTCCTTTGCTTTCAAGATTAATGTTTTTCCTCATCTGATCTGTTAGTTTAGTGTGATTCATGGATCATAGGAGTTTCCAGTGGATTTTTAATTATTTTAACTAATCTCTGAATTACCGTATTCCCTGTCATAATTACAGTACCAGTCAAAAGTTTGGACACCTACTCATTCAAGGGTTTTTATTTGTACTATTTTCTATATTGTAGAATAATAGTGAAGGCATCAAAACTATGAAATAACATATATGGAATTAACATATATGGAATTATGTAGTAACCAAAAAAGTGTTAAACAAATCAAAATGAAAGTATATATATACAGTGTGCAAATGAGGTAAGAGAAGGGAGGTAAAGGCAATAAAAAGGCCCTAGTGATTAAATAATTACAATTTAGCAATTAAACACGAGTGATCGATGTGCAGAAGGTGAATGTACAAGTAGAGATACTGGGGTGCAAAGGAGCAAAACAATAAATAACAGATTGGGGATGAGGTAGTTGGATGGGCTTTTTACAGATGGGCTATGTACAGGTGCAGTGATCTCTGTGAGCTCCTCTGACAGCTGTTGCTTAAAGTTAGTGAGGGAGATATGAGTCTCCAGCTTCAGTAAAAAAAAATTGTGTGTTTTTTTTGGGGGGCAATTCGTTCCAGTCATTGGCAGCAGAGAACTGGAAGGAAAGGCTGCCAAAGGAGGAGTTTGCTTTGGGGGTGACCATTGATTCTTGAATAATTATAACCTTTACAGGCTTCATGAGCTTAGTTCAACTGTGAAACCCCATCAGAACCCCAAATATATTCTACTCAATGACCAGTGAATTTAGGCCTAAACTTGTTTTACTCCAATGCTTTGTAACATAGTATAAATAAACTCTGCATAGCCTCAAAAGGCTTTGTTGTTTAGGTTTGCCCCTTTTAATAAAGAGATTTAAACTAACACAGGCTCCGATCACTTGTTTTCTGTCATTGTGATGACAGCTTTTCATTAAAGGGCACAGAGAGTCGGGCAGTCAACTGAATTCCATTGTATTGAGAATTGCTGCAATTTCCAAACTAATGGATTCTTCCATTGGTCTAAGTTCTTTTAATTTTTCTTACATAATTTGACATTTATCTGTAAAAATAGGCTGTTGCTCTTCAGACACCTTGCTTTACTGTGTGTCTGCTGTGTGGGAAGTTGGCGGGTTACTAGGCCTTGACTACTAGATAAATTCACCCAGGATCAATGGACCCAATTCTCCTCCAACTTTTCTGAACTGGTCCTCCTTTGTGCAGGCCTGACATTCCAATTACCCACGCCTTTTTTTACAGCAGGATTTTCTGCTGCAGTCCGCAGTAGTGGATGTGGACATCAGCTGTTTGTTCACCTGCACCTGCCCACAATGGCTAATAACCCACCCACAACTGCCCGACTATACAGTGAGCTGAAAGTTTTGGGACAGTGACAATTTTTTGCCTCTACTCCAGCACTTTCGATTTGAAATGATAAATGATACAAGGACTGAAGTTAAGGTGCAGCTTTAATTTGAGGGTATTTTCTTCCATATCGGGTGAACCGTTTAATCATTTTTACCTAGTCCTCCAACATTAGGGGACCAAAGGTATTGGGACATTCACTTATGTGTATTAAAGTAGTCAAAGGTTTAGTATTTGGGCTCATATTCCTAACACACAATGATTATATCAACCTTGTGACTACAAACTTGTTGGATGCATTTGCTGTTTGTTTTGGTTGCGTTTTAGATTATTTTGTGCCCAATAATATAAATTAATATTAAATCATTTTGGCAATTGACATTTAGACAATTTGGCGCACTAAAAGTTAGTGCGGAAGCTTAAGCTTCAGGGCCTAATGCCAGATAGCCTAAAAATAATGAAAGGAAAATCTAAATGTAGTTTATAGCTTGCACAAGAATGATGCGTTTCTGCATTAAATTTTTTGTGTCATCCATACAATATTTCATGACCCAAAACCAGCCCGCCCGTGGATGTAAATGAGGGGACTGGTTATGAGTCAACCTGTGCTTCAGTAGTGGACGTTGTCCAGGTTGGAGACAGACGAAAGACTTCAGACCCCCCCCTCACCTGTCCATTGGTGTTAATGTGAAACACAAATGACAACCCAAATAGTGTATGCAGAGACAACAGAACTAGGTTGTTATAACTGACATTCGAACAGCATGATGATAGTCTCTACAAAGATCAAGTATAAAAGGAACTTGGCTTATGTTACAGTATGTGATTGTCTGTTCTGGTGCTAATCTGTGTTTCCCTTTTTGTCTTCTGCTTTTCTCAGATCCAGAAAGCAGACATGGCTGTTGGACTCGGGAGGAGCGAGCCAAAGCGTCCGTGACTGCCTTGTCACACACCTCACTCTGAAGAAGGGATATGCATGCTCTCAACACCGGACAGATCTCTCAGGAAATTCTTAATTTTGCCAAGGGTCACCTGTTCTCCGGGCTGGTTTGTACACCTGGAAAAGCTTCTATTTTCACTTCTGTCCGGAGGAGTATGACTGGCTGTGTATGTTCCTGATAAAGACCATCCCTATCCTCCACCTTTTAAATAGCCTGTGATCTGAAGCTCCGTGCCAGGAAGGGACAGCTGGGACATTGAGCGTCACTATGGCATCTGAGGACATAGCAGCTGCTGTGGGTCGTGGGACCGTGCAGGAGTCTGCCGTGTCAGCCGAGACCAGAAATGACTTTATCACTTCAGACTACAGCATGTCTTGGAGTCCAAGCAAAGCACGCCCACCTTCTCACCAGCCAGAAGTTAGCAACCAGGGCAGCAGAGGCTGCTGCTCACCCCTCCCTCTGTCTCTGAAGTTATCTTATGACACCGAGCAGGGGATGTTTTTGGATGCAGGTTGCAAATGCTGGGATTACTCTAACCCTAAACATGCTAGTGCCTTAGACCAGCTCAGCGCCACGTCTCTGGGGGAGCGGAGGATGGGGGGGTTGGGTTTTAGGGCCTGGAAGGCTGGTTGCAGAAAGACCTGGCACCCCATCTTATCAGTTAGAGGGCACGGCGCGGAAACTCTGGCCATCAGCCTGCGGGTTTGCAGGGGGCTGCTCGGCTACTCCGGAGTCAGACTCTCGGAGGTAAGCACGTTTGTTCTTCACCCTCAGGCTACAGGTTTCATGTAAGAACCCTCTTATCAGAGCTCTGTGCAGCTGCAGCGGCTTTCTGTTATGAATGTGTCGGTTTAGGTCCCACACACGAAAAATCTACTCCATCAGATTGTAACACTATCTTGAAACATTATGCAAATATTTCTGTAGTGTGCAGTATTTTGCTCATTATTAGGCATCAGCAATTCAATCCCTCCCAACAAGAACAACAAATCATTGGTTCACAGAAAAAAAAACTTTTTTTTAGTTGTCTGTCTTCTCTGATTGAAATGTTCCACCTATTATACTCTGCAGGAAGAGTAAGCGGAACCACAGTCACACTGTCGTTTTGTCCGCAGTCCGCAGCAGTGGAAAAATGATTTAGGGCCAGTTAGTTCAGATCCCAATATTACTGAGCCTGAGCTACCATTCTATTGAAGTTATAGCCATGGAAATCTGTAATATCCACAGAGCGGGAGAGGCCCGGTTCCATGTTAAGGTTAATTTCCTATGGACCACGTGCTACATGTGGTGTGAGGACTTTTTGCGACGCTGAGAGGACCTGTCACCGAGCGTTTAGATGAATAGGGCCGGAGAAAGTGCAGTTATCTGACTTCCAACCTTCCTTGTCAAATAAACCACTGCCGTGGACGTTTAACGGACATTACTGTGTATACATACACTAAATACGACAACGGAGTGAACATCTGAGAGAGTCTGTGGTAACCAACCCGGCCACTGCAGTGGTTAGAAATGCAGGGTTGTTATGGATCATTTGTGGTGCAATATGGGCTGCGTTTATCTAAGGCACGCATCTTTGCAAATAGGGAGGCCATTGAAAAGGGTAATCGTCACAGCACCTGTCAACTCGATCTGCGCTATTCCTATGGTGTTACTATAGGAACAAAACAGAATGCTCACTGAAACCTGTGCTTTTCTCTGCCTAACCCCCCTGGAGTTTTTAACTATACAATAATTTAAGTGGAGTTTCATGCGAGAAAATCCAAGGTATCCTGTGTTTTATTTCCACAGCAAATTAAGTGAGCCAAGACACACAGGATTATATGGTGAAGGGATCTTAGCGGGGCAACACTGGAGTAGTAAACTCAGAGTGCGGAAAGGGGCAATTCACAATAACGGAATTACGCTGAGATGTACAGTACCAGTCAAAGTTGGGACACAACTACTCATTCCAGGGTTTTTCTTTATTTGTACTATTTCCTACAGTATAGAATAATAATGAAGACATCAAAACTATGAAATAACACATGGAATCATGTAGTAACCCTAAAAGTGTTAAATCCAAATATATTTCATATTCAAGATTATTCAAAGTAACCTTGATGACAGCTTGGCACACTCTTGGCATTCTCTCAACCAGCTTCATGAGGTAGTCACCTGGAATGCATTTCAATTAACAGGCGTGCCTTAATTTCATTTTGTTGAATTTCTTTCCTCAATGTGTTTGAGCCAATTAGTTGTGTTACAAGGTAGGGGTGGTATACAGAAGATATCCCTATTTGGTGAAAGAACTAGAGGTTGACCGAATATGATTTTTCAATGCCGATTCCAATTTATTGGATGACCAAAAAAGCCGATACCGATTAATCGGACATATACATTTTTTTTATATACAGTTGAAGTCATAAGTTTACATACACTTAGGTTGGAGTCATGAAAACTAGTTTTTCAACCACCCCAAAAATGTCTTGTTAACAAACGATAGTTTTGGCAAGTCGGTTAGGACATCTACTTCCTTATGAAGAGGCCGAGAGCCATGCGTCCTACAAAACACGACCCTGCCAAGCCACATTTGCTTCTTGGCAATGTGTCGGAGGAAACACCGTAAAGCTGGCGACCGTGGTCGGCTTGCAGGCGCCCGGCCCGCCACAAGGAGTCGCTGGCGCGTGATGGGACAAGGGAATCCTGGCCAGCCAAACCCTCCCCTAACCCGGACAATGCTGGGCCAATTCTGCTCTGCAATACGTCATAGGTCCCCTGGTCACGGCCGGCTGTGACGTAGCCTGGGATTGACCCCGGGGCTGTAGTGACGCCTCAAGCACTGCGATGCAGTTCCTTAGACCACTGCGCCGCTCGGGAGGCCGACAATGAATGTGTTTACCTGTTCACCCAGCTCACGTACACCCAGGATCAAACATCTTCAGGGCGAAGACGGTGCTTTTTACTGTTTGCTTTTCAGGACTCTACCAATTAGACTGGACCGACTCCATTAATTTCCCCCCAAAGCAGTTTTTCATGCCAACATTCATCTCTAAGTTTGCACATGTATAGCCTCCTGGCAACCGATGTTATACTATTGGCCAGAGGGAATGGTGAGAAGGGTAGGTTGCTTCACAGAAAGTAGCATGTAAGAAAATCGGCCCACCCACTGGGGAGCCAGTCCCAGCCAATCAGAATTAGTTTTTTCTCCACAATCAGAAATACTTTAGGCCCCTGGGCAGGTGTGGTTACACGTGGTCTGCCGTTGTGAGGCCGGTTGAACGTACTGCCATATTCTGTAAAACGACGTTGGAGGCGGCTTATTGAGAAATTAGCATGAATTTCTCTCATTTCTCAACTTTGGTGGACATTCCTGCATTTAACATGCCAATTGCATGCTCCCTCAACTTGAGAAATCTGTGGCATTGTGTTCTGTGACAACTGTACAGTGGCCTTTTATTGTCCCCAGAACAAGGTGCACCTGTGTAATGATCATGCTGTTAACTTCTTGGCGCACCCATCCCGTTAGCGGGATCATTTTCGTCAACATCTGCTGAATTGCAGAGCGCCAAATTAAATTACTAAAAATATTTATTTTCATGTAATCACAAGTGCAATATAGCAAAACACAGATCAGATCAGATCAAATTCAGATCAAATTTTATTTGTCACATACACATGGTTAGCAGATGTTAATGCGAGTGTAGTTAAATGCTTGTGCTTCTAGTTCCGACAATGCAGTGATAACCAACAAGTAATCTAACTAACAATTCCAAAACTACTGTCTTATACACAGTGTAAGGGGATAAAGAATATGTACATAAGGATATATGAATGAGTGATGGTACAGAGCAGCATACAGTAGATGGTATCGAGTACAGTATATACATATGAGATGAGTATGTAGACAAAGTAAACAAAGTGGCATAGTTAAAGTGGCTAGTGATACATGTATTACATAAGGATGCAGTCGATGATGTAGAGTACAGTATATACGTATGCATATGAGATGAATAATGTAGGGTAAGTAACATTATATAAGGTAGCATTGTTTAAAGTGGCTAGTGATATATTTACATCATTTCCCATCAATTCCCATTATTAAAGTGGCTGGAGTTGGGTCAGTGTCAATGACAGTGTGTTGGCAGCAGCCACTCAATGTTAGTGGTGGCTGTTTAACAGTCTGATGGCCTTGAGATAGAAGCTGTTTTTCAGTCTCTCGGTCCCAGCTTTGATGCACCTGTACTGACCTCGCCTTCTGGATGATAGCGGGGTGAACAGGCAGTGGTTCGGGTGGTTGATGTCCTTGATGATCTTTATGGCCTTCCTGTAACATCGGGTGGTGTAGGTGTCCTGGAGGGCAGGTAGTTTGCCCCCGGTGATGCGTTGTGCAGACCTCACTACCCTCTGGAGAGCCTTACGGTTGAGGGCGGAGCAGTTGCCGTACCAGGCGGTGATATAGCCCGCCAGGATGCTCTCGATTGTGGATCTGTAGAAGTTTGAGTGTTTTGGTGACGAGCTTCGCTTGTTGTTAATCCACCTGGCGTGTCAGAAAAGCTTTACAGCAAAAGCTATCCAAGCGTTTGTTAGAACATCTCTCTCAGCAGTCAAAACATTACAAACAGCTAGCAGCAAAGTAGATTGGTCAGAAAAGCAATCAAATGAATCGCTTACCTTTGATCTTCAGATGTTTGCACTCACGAGACTTCCAGTTACACAATAAATGTTCCTTTTGTTCCATAAAGATTTATTTTTATATCCAAAATACCTCCATTTGGTTGGCGCATTTTTGTTCAGAAATCCACAGGCTCGAGCGGTCACGACGGGACAGACAAATTCCAAATAGTATCTGTAAAGTTCGTAGAGACATGTCAAACGTTTTATTTTAGAATCAATCCTCAGGTTGTTTTTACAATGAATAATAAATAATATTTCAACTGGACCGTAGCTTTTTCAATAGGAGAGAGAGCGAAAATGTCTGATCCAAGCTGCAAAACTCTGCTGACTCCCAGCCATCCACTGACACGATGTGATCCTTCTCGCTCATTTTTCTGAATAAAAGCCTGAAACTATGTCTAAAGACTGTTCACACCATGTGGAAGCCATAGGGAAAGGAATCTGGTTGATATCCCTTTTAAATGGAGGGAAGTCATGCAATGGAACAGGGAGATTTGTTTCTCTTAGGTACTTCATTGTTGGATTTTCCTCAGGTTTTTGCCTGCAATTTCAATTATGTTATATTCACAGACAATATTTTGACAGTTTGGGAAACTTTAGAGTTTTTCTATCCTAATCTGACAATTATATGCATATTCTAGCTTCTGGGCCTGAGAAATAGGCCGTTTAATTTGGGTACATTTTTCATCCGAACATCAAAATACTGCCCCCTACAGGTTAAATCAGTTACTTGATATGTAACACCTGTCAGGTGGATGGATTATTTTGGCAATGGAGAAATGTTCATTAACCCGGATGTAAACGCAGGGGTGCACAAAATTTGAGAAGCTTTTTGTGCTTATGGAAAACATTTAATCTTTAATTTCATAAAACATGGGAACAACACTTTATATGTTGCATTTATAGTTTTGTTCAGTATAGATGGCACACAGCTGTTATAGTATGCAAATAAAAGGATAGGCTTTGCAGTTTTACCTTGTATTGAGTGGGATATCCGACATGATCTGACTAATATAGCGACGATGTTATTGAAATCTGAACTTTGAAATGACGCGTTAACTATACACACAATTCTCATTATTTGGGGTATTTTTCAGTCTTTGCTCGGCTGAGCGCCCCTTAACTACAGGAACTCAGTCTGCTGTTTGATTCACAAAAACAACAGTCCTGACTAACCTTCATGGCCGTATCACTTCCTGTCTGTTGGGTGTCAGGAGAGCAGAATGACAGGATTCACTGATAAGGACACTCACTAGCACTGTCACTTGCGAGAGAGAGAGACTCTATGGCTTTACTCATGAGAAAAGTATGAAGAAACAGGGATAGGAGTCAGTAGTATCGGCGCTGATCAGTTGTAGCTGGCAGTTGCTAGCTAGTAGCTTCCTGCTTCCATGAACCTAATCCTTGAATACAAAATCTTAGGGGCTCTGCTGTTTGACAAACTTTGATTTAGGTGAAGTGTAATGGATACCAGGAAATTAGAAAGATATGTGCGCGAGCACACACACAAAGTCCAATAGGACTCCTCTGTAATTAGCTTTCAGGGTCTGGGACCATCACTAGGCCACTGAATAGCTGATTTGTAGAGGCAGGGGGTAGAGCCATTCTCTACCTGCTCCATAGCAGTATGTTGTGCTATTCCAGTGGAATGTGACGAGGCGGCGTGTTTTTTTCCCCTAGTTCGGTGATGCAGAGATTAGGGGAGTGTAACACTTCAGTTTGTCCAGATGATCTCCTACACAAAAAAAGGGTGAGTAGTAAATACATCACTATTTGAGGAATCTCCTGTTGCTCTAGGATGGCCTGGGGCTTTGTTTTGAGGAAGGACCTTCAGCTAGCCTATCCGTAAGATAAATATCCACTGCATATTTATTTCCTTATCTATTGATTGAGTCAATGAGTCCCTGCAGTGTAACTGTTTTTAAAAGGATTTTGATGGAACTGTGATCATGCAATCCTCATTCTGCCATTCACTATGTTTAGGAAATATCCTAAATATGCAAGATAAATGATCATAGATGCCCCATGATGTATTGTACTTGTGTGAGTACAGTATTGATGTGGGACCACCCCCCCCCCATCTCGTCTACCGTGAGGTCCAGAAAGAACATCCTAACATCATGTCCTGTGGAGAGCTTTGGTGTGTGTGTGTGCTCCACTTTGAGAGTAAACAAACCTTGTTAGAGGCTGGAGGAATATGGTTTATTAAACTACTCCCTAAGGGTGTGTATCCTCCACCCTTGGTCAGTGTTTTCTTTAGTCATTACATACCTCATGAACTGGAGCCTCGCAGTTCCTCGTCACTCACATGTTACCAAAATGACAGTACATTATTTACCATTAATTTCTACTGGGCAGAACATCATCTGAAACACAGCCAAAACAAATGTATCCAAGTTTGTAGAGTCACAATCTTGATGTAGTCATTGTGTGCTAGGAAAATTGGACCAAATACCAAACTTTTGACTAAATGTAATTTTGTAAGTGAATTTGTCTAAATACTTATGACCCCTTCAAATGGGGGAACTAGATACATAAAGTGCTTTAATTTCCAAACGGCTAAACAGATACAGCTGTCTTCAGAACATATTCACACCCCTTGACATTTTCACATTTTGTTAAAATGTATCAAATGTAGATTTTGGCCCTGGCCTACACACAATACCCCATAATGCGGAATTATGTTTTTAGAAATGTTTATGAATTTGTAAAAAAATGTAAAGCTCATATGTCTCGAGTCAGTAAGGACTCATCCCCTTTTTGTTATGGCAAGCCTAAATAAGTTGAGTAAAAATATGCTTAACAAGTTGCAACGTGTTTTAATTTGATTTTTGAATGATGACCTCTTTACCCCACACATAGTTACTTGTAAGGTCCCTCAGTCCAGCAGTGAATTTCAAACAGATTCAAACACCAGGCAGGGCACCTATTGGTATATGGGTAAAAAAAGCAGATATTGAATTTCCCTTTGAGCATGGTGAAGTTATTAATTACACTTTGGATGGTGTATCAATACACCCAGTCACTACAAAGATACAGGCTTCTTTCCTAACTCTGTTACCAGAGAGGAAGGAAACCGCTCAGGGATTTCACCATGAGGCCAATAAAACATTTACGAAGTTGAATGGTTGATGGGTAAAATAACTGAGGATGGGTCAACAACCGTTGACTCCACAATACTAACCTGATTTACAGAGTAAAAAGGAAACCTGTACAAAGTAAAAATATTCCAAAACATGCATCCTGTTTACAACAGAGTACTGTAGTACTGCTAAAATATGGCAAAGTTCATGAACTTTGGCAGCGATTTTAAAAGGTGATTCTAACATGTATAAACTCCAAGGGGTTGAATACTTACCTAATCAAGACATGAGTTATTTTTCATGTTAACAAATATAATTATTGTTTCACTTTGACAGAATACTTTGTGTAGATTGTTGTCAAACAAGGACAACTCCATTTTAAACCCACTTTGTAACACTACAAAATGTTGAGAAAGTCCAAGGGTGTGAATATTCTCTGAAAGCACTGCAACAATCTAGTACAATATGTTGACTTTTTACTAGAGAGATTTTACAAGTCATTTGATTTAGTAAATAGAATTTAGTACCTCATTGAATGGATGGTTGTTTACAAGAGCACAGGCTGTGGAAACTGAGTTCTCGGAAGCCAGCAGCATGGCCGCTATTAGGTGTCATCTAGTGACCACAGGCAGTATTTTTGGGCGACTTCTCAAGTTTTGCTGGCATTTGAAAGCTTAGATTGTGAAAGGACTGTCCCCAAGGCAGATTTCTTGGTCAGATTTCATGTCCTTCCTTTTACTTGGACAAATGTGGTTTTGTGTGTGTGTGTGAACAGTGAACACCGTTAGGGTGAGGCTGTATACTGGAGGTATTGTCTCAGCCTGATATTCCTTATGCTATATCAGTTTTATCAGCAGATTTTAGGCTCCTTTATTCAGCATTGTGATCTAGCCTGTTAGTGTACTTTCACTACATGGTGGCAGTACTTATGTAATCTGAACCAGAACCTCGGCTCCTCAATCGCTCCATGGAAACTAAAGGAATTATCTCCCCTCCTAAAATGATTACGCAAATAATCTATATCGTCACCATGTCAAGGGAATAATGTTCAACGTATCGAAGGGCGTTGTGCCTAATTTAATTACAGTAGTGCATTTCATTTGACAAAGTATTGATCAAAGGCATTGATGTGTACAGAAGTCCTTTGTTCATGGGATCACTTAGGTGCTTACAAAGCATGGAATGGGTGAGTTTTCCCACTTGAATTAAGTGGATGGACTAAGGGTCTGTGTTTAGGTAAATGTCCTGCCACACAGCTACTGATGATAGAGGTTGCAAGACAAAAACACAAGTGAAAAACATGAAAATATGTTCATTTGGGGTCAGGGTTAGTATAGGCTTTTGAATTCTGAATATATAATTTGAACAGAAAAGCTGAAACGTAATGGCTTATGGTGGATATTGTGTGACGTTCTGTGTTGCAGTGTGAACAAAGTGTCAAAGCGTTTCAACAGAAAGAAAGCTGACATTTTTTAAAGGGTATTTTCTAAAGGTTTCTCATGCCAAATGTGGGCATAGCTGGTTAATGACCAGGATCAAGTGGTCTGACATCCCAGGGTGGCATGTTCCACCAGCATCCCACAGTCTCAGGGGACATTAGTGGGCAGCCATATTGCTTATTATCAGAGACTTGCTTTAATTAGACATACCAAGTAGGTTACTAAATAAACATATAGTGTTAACATTGTGCCTTGAAGCCCCCCCCCTGGCTATTTTATGCAGTAGAAACTTTCTTATTGATTTTTTTATCTGCCTATAGTTGCAGTTGGTTGGTTTTCTTGCATGTATCTGCTTATGCAATGCAGGCCACAAAGTCACAGCAGCTTTGCAACTAGCCAATTCTGTGACTGGCTGAAGCAGCCTAATTGTGTGTAGCCTGGTAGATTTCAGGCTGGTGGCTGCCGGGTCATGGCTTCTGGCCTGCTTTTATCATAAAACAGGACGTTTATGCCCTTTTTCTTTCAACATCGGGGCTTTCTGTTAGTCAGACATGGGTTCAAAAGCTATTTGAAATCTTTCAAATACTTGAGCGTTGGTTTTAGGGGCTATTCTATTGGTTCCATTGCAAGAGGCAAGATCAATCAAGTACAGCTAATGTATCTTTTATGATTTTAAATCATATTTGAACCCAGGTCTGGTTAAAAAGGCCAAGAGACTAACCAGACATGATTTATTACATATAAAGTGTCATATAAAGTGTCACACTGTAGCCCCTGACCATCAGAGTTGTCCTTGTATTCTTGAACAGTTCAGACAACTGTATATTTATGTATAAGCTGTGATATGTAGTTTTCTGTGGCAATGAAATAGACACAGAAATGAGAAGCAGCTAATTGACTTGCTAAGTATTAAAGAGTAGCGGTCCCCAATTGCATTCAGCCGCGGGCCAATAGTGTTTGACAAAAACAGAATAATTTACAACCTTAATTACATTAGGATACGATCACATATGCCTCCATTTATGTATGGGAATACTTTGGAACATTTTTTCTAAATTCAAATCACTTTCAGCTGATTTTCTTAGTGATTTTTAGACTTACGTCCAACAATTTTGCTCATACAAATTTGGGGGCCAAAGTAAAATCACCGGGCCACTTATTGGGGAACCCTGTTATAGAGGGTCTTCTTATCCTGGTTGATGTGGCTTTAACGAGGCAAGGATGGTGTTATTGGAGTAATGATATTGAAACATGATCTACCTGATGATTTCAGGATTTCTATTGTGAATATTTAGTCAGCCCTTGGAAGATACATTTACCATAACTGAATGAGTCATTTCTTAATACATTCAAAACCAACATGCACTTCACAAAATCAAACGGTCTTGCTGTCTCTCCTGAGGAGATTTGAAAGTATTCAGTGCTGCTCTGACTTCAAAGGTCTGTGAACTGACCTAACAGAGCACAGTGTTCCATTCCCTTATATCATACTGTCTCCAGAGTTGACAACCTAAACTGCAGTCTGGCAATGGTGCAGCTCCTGTTCAGGCAATCCATTCAAACTGTTTGATCCAGTCCATCCTTTTTCATATCGTCACCATCTGAGAGTGCTGTAGATCTTGTGAAGTAGCAGGGTCATTCTGCTCAGAGGAAGGGCTAGTAAATGGTTTTCCTGAAACCGCCAGGCAGAATAGTGCTCCGGGGTTACTAATGGCAGCTGGATTCACAGAACCGTTTTCAGAGTGAGATGAAGTGCTCTTGGAAGAGACTGAAATGAATTGGGAAGAGGTGGCCGGCCTCTAAGGTCAAGCTGTTGCTTTAGACTTTTTCCTTAGATGCAAAATTGCTTTTGGACAACATTATAAAAACATCCTCTGATCTTTTCACGTTTTACATAAGATTGCCAGGATTAGATGTGTTAAAGTTAGTCACTTTAACACCTTGTTTATACCAAAGTCTCGATAAATAAATTTCTTCTCTTCTGTCCACAGATCCACCATGTGTTGAGTGTTGACAACCTGGTCCACCCATGCAGGAAGCTCCTAGCCTTTGCCAGATGTGTGTGTCTTAGGGTGGAATGGCCTCCCTACCTCTGCCCGGCTCAGCCTAGGTACGGGTACCGGGCCAGCTCCCAGAAGACCTCTGTGTATGCCTGTCTGACCGGGGCCCTGCTGGAGGCCACCGCCGCCATCGGGGCCCGCAGTGCTCTGCCCAGAGTCACTGTGTGCTCCACTGGCCACTCCATGCTCAAAGGTAAGAGGGGGTGGGTTATAAAGGGCGCAGTGTGGCGCAGTGCTCTAAGGCACGGCATCTCCGTGCTAGAGGCGTCACTACAGACCCTGGTTCGATTCCAGGCTGTATCACAACCGGCCGTGATTGGGAGTCCCATAGAGCAGCACACAGTTGACACCGCATCGTTAGGGTTTGTCCGGGGTAGGCCGTCATTGTAAATAAGAATTGGTTCTTAACTGACTTGCCTAGTTAATTAAAGGTTAAATCAAATTATTTGTCACGTGCGCAGAATACAGCAGGTAGACTTCACCGTGAAATGCTTACTTACAAGCCCCTAACCAACAATGCAGTTCCAGAAATATAGTTAAGAAAATATTTACTAAATAAATAAGGAACTTTGAAACTCTCGACCCGCTCCACTACATCCTCGTCGATTTTTATGGGGGCCTGTTCAGCCCTCCTTTTCCTGTAGTCCACGATCATTTCCTTTTGTCCTGCTCACATTGAGGGAGAGGTTGTTGTCCTGGTACCACACTGCCAGCTCTCTGACCACCTCCCTATAGGCTGTCTCATCATTGTCGGTGACCACTGTTGTCATCAGCGAACTTTAATGATGCTGTTGGAGTCGTGCTTGGCCATGCAGTCGTGGGTGAACGGGGAGTACAGGAGGGGACTAAGCACACACCCCTGAGGGGCACTGGTGTTGAGGATGTAAGCGAATAAAAGTTACTCCAAAATGACACACTAAATTATTTAGCTTTCATTTCTTTTGGGGAGTAAATAATTTTAAACAACTCAAATTAACTGCAAATGCATTCACCAAGTGTGGAGAGTCAGAAGCTTGATATAGTCGAATACTACATTTGACTACTTTATTTATACATATCTTTAGGGGTGTCAATTGTGACCACCTCTCTTTTTTAGAAAAATAAATCAACTTGTTAAACAATCTATTTTTCTGGGCAATTGTATTAGTATAATATAATTTCATTTTTTTTTGGAGCATACAATATAGCTCGCTATTTGAACGTTGCTCATCTTTATCAAGGGTGTCAATTTCGTACCCCACTGTATATCTGAGAACATTTTACAACCACCAATAAATCAATGGAACACTTCTTTTCTCAGTGATTTCCCTCCACTTTTGAAATGAGTCATACTGAGCTTTTAGCTGACGTGTTTAGATACCGGACTCCCTTCATACCCTTCAGCCTTCATATGCAAACGGCTCACACAGAGAGGAGCATGGGTGAGAGGAGAGGGAGGAGTGTAGGGGCTATGTGTTTCTCTGTGTGAGTCGGGTGGGCTAGCTGGTGGTGGAGGTGGGGTTGTGGGCTGGCTGCAGGTGTTGCTGGCGCATGGCTGGGATGTGTGTGTGTGTGTGTGACCTCTGAGAGAAACGAGAGCTGGAGAGGAACTTTCGCCCCTGGGCTTGCTTAAATGTGGACAAGTGCACATCGCCGGTGCTGTGTGAACACCCACTTAGCTAACAGTAACGACAGGGCTGCTCCCGCCGGCCACGGCTCAGCCATGAAGCACTCCCGCAGGATGGAACTACATTGTGAAGACAGACTGGATTGCTTCCATTTTACGGAATTGACTATACTGCGAGTGGGTGGACTATACTGTACAGTCAGTGTGTGGAGGCTCTCGTCACTTAAGTTACCCATCTGCCTGCCCCTCCACCTTAGCAGTCTGCTCAAATTTCTGTGAGATATCTTCAGATTCTATAGCCTGCCCCTGTGGTTTGTCACTTGCCTGTGTGGCTAGTCTCCACAGGCTGATTTCTGTCTCCACAGGCTGATTTCTGTCTCCAGTGCTGTCACTGACTGTTGCTACTCCTGTCGGTCTGTCTGTAGCTAGTTTATCAGGACGGTTTTAAACGCAGTATTCTGCAATTCTACGTGTTTTACTACGTGTTTTTTCAGAAAGTATTCATACCCCTTATTCCCTTATGCACATTAAGAGTGGAAGCCTTTTCTGTTCACATAGTTTAACTCGTTTTGCGATGGTGCTTTTATAGCTGTGGGTGCCGTCTATTGCTCTGTTCATATTTCGGAATGCATTGATGGCAAAGAACCCCCTCTTTACTTCAACCTGTTGTGTGATAATGTATGGAAATTGTATGTTAGTTTTGTTGCTTGCATCCAAAG